>NC_090733.1:157661919-157719419 GCF_036898095.1 Palaemon carinicauda | reverse complement strand
TCTCTCTCTCTCTCTCTCTCTCTCTCTCTGTCTGTCTGTCTCTCTCTCTCTCTCTCTCTCTCTCTCTCTCTCTCTCTCTCTCTCTCTCTCTCTCTCTCTCTCTCTCTCTCTCTCTCCGATGAAGGTTAGATTTCATAGGTCTGAAAAATGCTGGAAAAATTTTACGAAACGTGTTGCTCTTTTAAGATGAATATTTTATTCTTGTAGTTATATTTGAATTATCTGCTTTATGAATCTAATGCAAAATTACGTATATCAGCGTATTATCTGAGATTATTTACAATTTTTTTAGAAATATAAGATAACTTAGAAATATTTGCTTTAATTAATTAACCGAAAACATATACGTTAATATTTGTATATTTAAACCGTGTGTTTTGAATTTTTTTTATTAATATGCATTTTGCAATTTTTAAGCCGAATTGTAACAGCTATGCATAATCATAACATATTTATAAAGCTAAGAATACCTATATTCTTTTTCAAAAGACAATCCTTTTGATTACTATGACGTCACAAGAAATAAGGGCTTTCTAATAACGTAGGTGTAATTGTTCATATCCTGTGAAAATTCGTGATGAGTTCCCATGCCAACGACTTCCGTCATTGCGTAACTGCATGGGAAAGTCAGTCACCACTTGTTTCTATGTTGCCGTGGCTTTTGCGGAGACTGTACCCTAATTTGTGGTTATCGTAAGAACTACGATTGCTCATTAGTTTGCTAGTTGTTAAAAGCTTATGATTTGCAACGCTAAGATTGACACATCCCATTAGAGCACGTGGCCAGAAGATCCTATTTTTTCTGTATAATTACCTATTTTGAAATGCTTGAGTGACTTTCATTACTGTTTCACTGCCGGTGTCGTCTTGTATCTTACATGGATGCTTCAGAATTGAAAGTTGTTCTGGACTCCATAAACAACCTGTACGTCTGTGTGTCTGTACGTTTGATGGCCCTTAAACCTTCTAAAGTTCTTCAACTTTATATGTTCGGACCAAGTACCTCTAATTGCTAAAAAAATTCAGTATTTTTATATTTCTTATATATTGTAATCAAAGGTTTTTTTTTTTTTTTTTTTTTTTTTTTTTTTTTTTTTTTTTTTTTTTTTTTTCATTCGCCTGTAACTAATTGTGAATACATCAATTTATGCATCACTCCCTTGGTTGCCTTCTCATCAAACTTGCCAACTGTTAGAAAATCAAATATGCAAATGGTGACTTGCTTTCTTTCTCGTCCTTTGTGAAGGTCGAATCATAACGACGTAACACACGTTAGAAGTTTATGTAGTGATTTGCATTTTACATTATAGTCATAAACAATGTAAAGCATTTGTCCACTTTATTAATACTAAGACTTTACATGAATAACGTATACATGATATACATAATGTTTTCATAGTATTTATTCTTAAAGAAATGAGAGTAATGTAGATGAACAAACTGTATCTATTCAAGAACAATTAACAGAATGTGAAACAATAATTGGCGTCGTGGGAAACTGTATACCCAAACATGACTCTCCTAAACATCCGCTCTTACTTTCAATTATAGTTCACTGTGCCCTTCATTTCCTCTGCCATTCACTCGTATGATTTAGTAATGCATTCAAATAGATGCGTTGAAAAACTGTGTGACCTTATGATGTGCCAATTCTTTAGCGACAGAATTGCAACATTTATAAAATCAAATTCGTGTGATTTCTAGCACATTTTTTGAAAGGTCACACCGAAATGTCGGGCACGCCATCACTGACCTAAGCATTCCTAGGATTGCATAATATTCAATCACGTAATAGGTGAAAGCCGCTTACAAACTCGTTGGCATGATTTGAAATACTAGCATTCTTGGTGCATTGTTTGATTATATGATGATGAGGAAAACATTATGTAGAAACTAAGCCATTGTTAAATTGTGCTTTGTTACAGGTTTCATACATGGTAGAGATGCCATGAAGCTAGAGCTTCCCTTTTGCAAATAATATATATATATATATATATATATATATATATATATATATATATATATATATATATATATATATATATATATGTATTTATATATGTGTGTGTGTGTGTTTGCTCACTGTATATGGGTACATATTTCTGTTCGATGACAATTTATTTAAGAAGCTGCATCTGGACCAAGATCGCACCAAACTTAAATCTACTGGGAATTTTCAAGATGCCCTATTGTTATAAACTTAGTGAAATCTCTAAGGGTTTTTTACTTTTAAGACAGTATTATTTTGTGTGTTTTAATTCATGAATCTAATAAGGATATATAACATCCTACATGTGATATGTAAAACATGCAATATTTAAATCATTCAAACACAAGTTTTTACTTTATCTGAAAGTCTGGTATCGATTGGCCCATTTGAGGTATTTGACTTAACCATGTTTCCATGCACATCGCTTAATTGGCCATAAGGACCACCTGTTGAACACTGACTGGAAAAGTATAAAGTATTCTTGTTAAAGTCTTGCATCATGGCAATTAAAGACGAAATTATCCAGAGATTCATCCTCCACCATTAGCCAGATACACATGCGTGACCAACAAACCTTCGCTAAAGATCTAAAGAACGGAGCACCGAGGATAGGGTTCGATATCTTGAGTTCTGCTAATTCACTGTAAAACATGATTGCATCACTTTTTATTACATTACTTTGATGCGTAACATCATGATGTCGGCAAGTAGTCAAGTTAACGGCTACGCCAGAGCTGTTTGGGGGTTCTATTTTTGGCATCATGACTCTCGAATTATAACGCGAATCCAGATTCTGACTGAGGAGAATCTTTCAGGACTTCATACATAAGCGGATCTGCGCAAGAAGTTTGTCTTATTCATGAAAGCTCGGTGTTTGAATTAATATTCCATCGTAAGCTTTTTCGTTCACATTCTACTAAAAGGATTTACATGCACAGTATTGGAGAATATAAATTTAGATTGGGGACGAAAAAATCTCACGTCACTTACGCAGCATAAGACCCTAACGCTACTGGAAACCGAAGAGGTCCCGAAGGTATTCTTGTTAGTCATTGGCGCATTAACCAGTCAAAGAGGGAACCCGAGAAAAGGGTAGACAAGAAGAGTAACAAGGTCCCTAGGAATAAAGGGAGCAGCTATAAATCACTAAAGCTGTTATCGGAATCAGATCTCCCTCGTAACCCTTAATGTATTGCACCAAACTCCCTTGTCTAGTCACCGTTTTAGGTATCTATTGTTTGGTTTACGGCGTCTATAAAACAAAATACTCCTAGATTCTATGGAGAAAAAACGTTGCAACGATTGCATATTAAGCAGAGAAAAGCTATAAAAACGCCAGAATAGTAAGTAGATTTCATTAATTACTGGGCTATTTTAGGAGAAATGTTAAATATCCGAGTGAAGTTAGAAGTAATTTGTGTAATTACATTGTTCATTTGATTTTGTAACGTAGTAGTGATATACAGTACCTATATAGTCACAAGATACACAAACATACACGCTTATATATATATATGTATATATATATATATATATATATATATATATATATATATATATATATATATATATATATATATATATATATATATATATATATATATATACAGTGTGTATATATATACAGTGTATATATATATATATATATATATATATATATATATATATATATATATATATATATATATATATATATATATAATATATTTACTATATATAGCCTAATGTTTTTATATATGTGTATGTATATTCACCAGTCGGTTCTCCATGTGGCTATAATCTGTACTACGCCCTTAGAACTAAACTATCTGTTTGTCTATATATATATATATATATATATATATATATATATATATATATATATATATATATATATATATATATATATATATACATACATATACGTGTATATAATTCAATTATGAGTATATATAGTTTGTACAATAATGGTTGATTATCAGATTAGAACCGGCTTTTTACAACTAGGATTTTTTTTTTTTTTTCAAAGTTAAGCGGGGTTACATAAAAGTTTAAATTCTACCCTATGCTTGTTATCTTTTGCCCATGAATGTTGTTTAGGTATCCAATGTTCCCTTCACTTCTTGCACTACTTGTTTTTGCGCATTGCATATCTTGCCACCATAGGGGTAATCTTATTTCCTTTCTCTATTTATCTCATTTTTAAGGTTTGCCATTATAGCGGACTGACAGAAGTACACGAATTATTTTACCCTAAGTGGCGTTTGTTTCTAGTGAGTTACATGCAAATCTGATTTGAGATAGCATAATTGTGTGATAATTGTTTGATAAACATGTCAATGCCAGTGGTGTATTTATTACGGCATCAAAAGCTTGTGTAATACAGTTGAAGTTGACACTTAGACTTTATGTTAACCTCTCCACTGATAAAATTGCAAGCGGACAGTCAGGTATACAAAAGGGGACTCTTTTTCTAATTAAATTACAATTACTTATTATATTTTTGAATGTCAATTACAGCTTTTGGTATAATGACTAAATACAGTATTATTATTTAAATCATAGTGGTTAAAAGGAGATTGACTAATTGATAGCCAGTGTGTACTATCAATGGTTAGCAAACACGCTTGCTTAATAATGTGGTGTTTACAATACCAACAATGCTAAGTGATCAGAATACGCTTTCTTTCATACGACACCTGTGCACATATCCACACTAATCACTGTATTTCTAGCCACAAAACTTTAGATGTGTGGTATTCTTTCATATTTCTCTCGGAGGTTGGTAGTAATTTGTAGGAACACGGAGACGAACGTTTTAGATAATTATTTAATGAATTTCATTATCAGCCATAACTACATAATTTACCTGAGTAAACGGTAGGTACATTTTGGCTGTTACCATTGATGATTATCATGGTTCAGTAAGACTTTAGCCCTGTGGGTAAAGGTGATTTTACACTTTGAACATATGGCGTACACATGATAGTCTATTTATGTGAAACATGCTTTGAGAAATCGTGGACAAATGAGCCATTTGGGAATTGTTGTTCAAGTACTTTATATATCACAGAAAAACTTGTAATCTTCGCTGAACAAATTTAATCCTAATTAACTTTTTTACAGAATGAAAATCGTCTTGGAGAAATATTTATGATTATCAGATGACTCTATGCTTTGTTCTCTAAGTATATGATAAAAAAAATGAAGTCTGTTGGCTTATATATTTTATATTTTGAAATGGAAATTTTGAGTAGTTATATAATTTTAGTTCATAAGTATATGGAAATTATATTTATTTTTTATTTAGCTATCTGCAATTACCTCAGTGGACACTTGAACCAAGAATCACAATTTTAAACAATGCATTTTAATCAATTTTTATATTGATATGTAATAGTCATATTTATTTTTTAATCACGTTGTACTATATATGTTTCATACACGCTCATGCACTGTAATAATGTTTCAAGGTGAGCTTTTAGGTGAGGTGAATGCAAGTGAAGTGTATTCAACAGATAACGAGCTTATATACAAACAGTTGAGGTCAACAATTTCACAAAAATTCAAACAATGTGTAGCATGCGTTGGCTAGCTTATACGGGTTTTTCTAATATCAGTGAGGGAGTGAGCGAGAGATAAAAAAGTAATAGTATTACAGTGTAAAAACGTGTATGAAACAGAGGTTACATGTGTTTTGTGTTATCATTTTTTAATGTGATGTCTATATTTATCTCTCATTACATCATTGGACACTTAAGTAAAACATAATAATTTCAAATATCCCTTTTTTGACAGATGCGTGGTTAGTTATCATGGAACTGGAGAAAAATACCTCGGACTATGGCTTTAGATATGGTGTTTCTTCAATTTATATACCATCAGTTACCCGACCAAAAAAAGAAAAAAAAAAAAAAAACAGGTTAGTGATTCTTCTCATATCTATAACTTCAATACACAATTGCATAAAAAAATGACCATATGTAAATGAAGCATTTTAATTTACTAGTTTACGTGTAAACGTCCAAAACACCTTTATAAGTACAGTATTACCGTTTTAACTGTTTGACCACCATGTTTTTACTTCTTTCGAAGAAATGTACTGCATACGTTAATAAAACTCATAATGTTCAGGTTTGTATATGTATATATGCATATATATGTATATATATATATATATATATATATATATATATATATATATATATATATATATATATATATTATTATATATATATATAATATATATATAATATATATATATATATATACATATATATATACATATATACACACACATATATATATATATATATATATATATATATATATATATATATATATATATATATATATATATATATATATATATATATATATATATATATATATATATATATATATATATATATATATATATATATATAGGAGATTAGGTCACCAAACATTCAGCTGGGCTCCACAAAGCACTAGAAGAGCTGGAAGACCTAGGCCTACATGGCTGAGGACTATGAAGCGTAAAATAGGAGGTGATGAAAGGAGCAGTGTTGAATTAAAAGTTCAAGATAGAGACGACTGACAAAATCTAACCGAGGCCCTTTGCGTCAATAGGCGTAGGAGGAGATGATGATGATATATACAGTATATATGTATATATATATATATATATATATATATATATATATATATATATATATATATAGTGTGTATTCTTTGGGGTTTATCTAGTAATCGTTTTGAATTATATCTATCTATATATATACAATATATATACAGTATATATATATATATATATATATATATATATATATATATATATATATATATATATATATATATATATATATATATATATATATATATATATATATATATTGTGTGTGCATTCAGTAATCATTTTGAATATTATATGTACAGTATATGTATATTTGTGTGTGTTTTTGTGTGTGTACGCTTACAGATTGTGAAATGAATTTTCTAGTCGTGCCGCTGAATTGATTGAGTGGATCTTCAGAAGTTCAAACTTGCAGTGAATTCTTTCATGTTGAACAGGTTGACATGATTTATTGTTTATATATGGAAGATCTATTCTAACGTTGTTATTAATGGTTTTAAGATATTTCATATTTCTCACTATTACTTCTCATATATAGTTGATTTATTTCCTTATTCCTTTCCTCACTGGGCTATTTTCGCTGTTTGAGGCCTGGAGCTAGAGAGAGAGAGAGAGAGAATATCTAAACATGTTTCATTTATATTATATAGAGCACTGTACAGTTATGACGTGTAACTTGAATAAAACCCATAATTAAGGAATGTTTAATTTCCACTATGTATAGCGTATTGATTATAATGACATTGATAACCTGTTATTTAATACTCAGTTTTTCAATGCAAGAACAACAGTATTGCTCAAATTGAAAAATTTATGAGCATACTTTCCTTTGAAATTTGTTTGGGGAAACTGAAAATATCCATAGTTGTTTAATCAATATAGCATTAATTTACAAAAAAAAAAAAAAAAAAAAAAAAAAATCACAGTTTTTATTTAACTTTTAACATTAGTCACAGGATAAGTATCTTGATATTTTTGCATTAAGGTGAAACACGGCTCCAAAGAGTGAAAAAAGAAATTTCGAGTCGTTTTTCCCAAGTTCTTGAAGATGGTATGACATTTAGCCTTACTTGTTCCAAGCGAGGTTTGAATTGTGCAAACTGTGATTGCGCGCTTTCGCTTTGACATTATGTGTGCAGGCGATATTTATGAGACTAAGAATTCATTTGTTTGATAAAATAGCTGGACGTGTTTATGCGAGCTCACGCACACATGCCCTAATCCCTAATTGAAGATAGGAAAGGTTACAAGTTAGACGAAGATGCCATTAGTCTTATGAGATAGAATTGCCCTTTTTTATTAGATCTGCTCCAGAGGTAATGATTTTCTGGTGTAAATGTCATTGCTTTAACATCACAAGTGAAGGTGGAAGAATGAGGGATATGTGACTGCCTTCGAAAAGTCACTTCTTGTTGCGCTCTTTTGAAGCAAGCTGATGAAAGTGTCATATTTAGAAAAGTATTGTAATTACAATTCTGAAGAATGTGTGGCAATTGCAAATTGAAATGGTTTAACAAATGTGTGCTTCATTAGAAAAAACTGGTATAGATTAGGAAATAATTACAGTTATAAATACTGAGTATTTGATATCTTTTGATTTTTTTTGGAAGACTGAAACTCAAATAATTTTTAACTTATATTTGGCTTTGTGAGACTATGAAAAATTGAAGATGGGATTAGCTTTTGTGTTATTGCCAAGAGGAAAGCACTGGAAAAGGTAATAAGAGGAAATAAATGAGATGAAGAAATCATGTGATCTATGGGAAAATATATTTAAACCTTGAAAATAAAGACTTTGAATCAAGAAAGACGGGAAAAGCAAACAGGAAGAGAAAGTATCCGAAAGTTGCCTGAAAGGTCAATCAAGAAAAAGTGAGAAATAAGGATTCAGTCTTATGACTCGGTAGTAAAAAAAAAGCCCGTGACTTAAAAGCAGCAACATTTCAGTGACTTTCTTGTAAGAGAAATTTTCCTTTGCACGTAATATGGAACTTAATCACATGTGCATAAATACAATATTATATATATAAATATATATATGTGTGTGTGTGTATAATATATAATATATATACATACACACATATATATATATATATATATATATATATATATATTATATATATATATATATATATATATATATATATATATATATATATATATATATATATATATATATATATATATATATATATAGAGAGAGAGAGAGAGAGAGAGAGAGAGAGAGAGAGAGAGAGAGAGAGAGAGAGAGAGAGAGAGAGAGAGAGTCGCATGTAAAGTTTGCTTAAATACATCTGTATATAAAGTCAACTGGATTTTTTTTCTGCATAAGTGCCTCGTTTACCTAAAGGATATCATTAGTCGTCTGCACTCAGTAATTTAACGCCCTTTCGCTCTTCAATGATATATTATAATGTACAAAATTAGTATTGGACCCAAGAATATTAGTAATCTTGGGTTTCTTCTGAAACGATCTGAGTCGAGAATTTCTTTATATTTATCATTCAGTTTTGTCGTTATTACAGCCGTCTTCAAATGATAATTAGTATTCTCGTGTCACCAAAGTATATTTTTTGAGACTTTAAAGGCCGCTCATGAATGGCAGAGGCAAGGAACAGTGACATTTCCCCCTCAAGCCTGACAATGACTTAGAGACTGACTATATTTACATATGAACAGCGCCCAAGGCTCCCTCTCCACCCAAGCTATAACCAAGGAGGGCCAGATAATGGCTGCTGATGACTCAGCAGATAGATCTATATTTCCTCCAAGACCTATAGGCCTCCCAAAACCCCCATCCTTAACTCACAAAGATAGTGAAGTTGCATATATTTTTCGTTGGTTTCAGTATAAAGTATCTTTAAACATTTATTTTGGTTCTTTTGTGCGGTGGAATTTCAAGAAAATTGATATCCTGAACGAAATCAACAAATATGTTTTCCTACATCAAATTTCAATGGCATTGCATGTGTGATTTGTTTATTATAGAATTATTGATAAACTATACAATTGTCTGCATATTAATCATCAGGTTGTATACGTGTATATCCATTGTTTTACACTTTTTTAGCCAAAACGGAAAAAAAAAAACGGGAGAAAAACTGCTTAAAAATCGTTACAGTTCGAACGATGGTCATATTACACGCCTCTGTGGCAACCATAGCGCCAGATTGCTCATTGATGACGCTAATCACCCGTTTACTGGAGTTGAGGTGGTCCAGACGCATCGCTAATTCTACGTTTGGTCTTTCGAGGGATGGGTAGACATCACGACATCATCAACTAGCTGGAATGCCACCGGGAGAGGATCTAAGCGAACACGAGTTTGATAATAGAAGCCACAGATCTAATGATGTGTTTGCAGAAGGGCATTAGGGTACATATCAGGATGTCTTACTCTGGCATTTTGTTTAACCTGCCTGTGTCGGCCAGGTATCAATTTGCGTTTATCTTCAGTTTGTTCAAGGAAACAAGTGCTACCCAGCAATATACTGCAATCGTTAGACTTGTAGAACCTGCCAAGCTAAAGGAAGGAAAAAAATACAAGGGAACAAGACTACTGATGACATGTTTTTGTTGCTTACAGCTACTAAACTGAGATTGGTGGTCACTATGGAAGATTTATAGGCTTGGAATTGGTTATCCTATCGTACTGATAATTGAGATAATGGAAAAATACAGTTCGATCTTTTTTGGTGATATCAGTCTACATTTAATATAAACATATTGCTCTTGAAAATACATTTCAAGATTTTGCCTTATTTCTCTTGGATATCAATTTGACCTCAAAGTAAATAAAAAGAAATGTTTTCACATTAGTACGCACGAAAAGACTGAAATACTGTATATGTGTCGAAAGCATGTTAAGTTGATATAAAAGAAAAAAAATGCTGTTAAGGTCATGTGATAAAAGGAAACGATATAACTATTTATATCACAATTATATTTTACAGCCTCTTTGATTCGAAATAATCTAAAGTATTATACTGTGTATTTTTATATTCTTATTCTTTCACATGCTCACTTGAGAACGTAGCATTTGTATGATGACCTGTCTAGGTAGTTCTTATTGAAAGGGAATTATTTGAAAAAAACAAATGAATGACTGAATTTTGTCAATCGTCCTCATAAACCATTACTTTAGAATATATATATATATATATATATATATATATATATATATATATATATATATATATATATATATATATATATATATATATATGATATTATAAAAAGTCTATCCCTTGTGTATTAAGTGTAAAGAACTTGCAACTGAATTTAATTTTGTCAGTATAAATGGGTAACGTAGAATTTTGAGCTTAGAGAGAGAGAGAGAGAGAGAGAGAGAGAGAGAGAGAGAGAGAGAGAGAGAGAGAGAGAGAGAGAGAGAGAGAGTGTAGCAGCCCGGTCGTTAGAGCACCAACGTCTGATGATTTCGAGAGATGTGTTCCTGTGATAAAAATTGGTGATTCTATGGATAACAGATACAATACTACAGTGCTACAGTACTGCAAATGACACGTTAACCAGCAATATAAGTAACATTACTTAGTAATTTCCTGATGGCTATAAAGTAATATCTAGTCTGCCGAAAATAAGTGTGAAAAGAAAGCATTAAATGATTTAAGTATAAAATTGAATTTATGAAGAGAAAGTTACGTGTTCCAGACTGAGCTGAAATAATTGCGTTTTAGATGAAGATTCGTTACTAAAGTTTTCTGTCCAACATTTTTTTGGTATTGCCATGGCAACCCTAAATATAATGAAACAGAGCTTGAGAGATATCACCATTATTCTTCTTACATTTTTTTTTCTGGTACAAGGAGAGAGTGCAACAATACATCGAGATGGTCATAGTCCATCCAACCACACCCTGAACAGAACACAAAAGAAATGGAAGAGGAAGAATGACAAGCCAGGATGGAAATATCGTTTTCTTGTAGCCATCCATCACCAATGACAATCGCTCCATAAGGGGTCGTGTCATCCATTTCGGGCTTTCATTTTAATGCCTCATTGATCCCCGCCTATTCTCTCTATGGGGCCTATTATGGCTCCATGATATCCTCATTAGGAGTTAACCCCCCATATCTCTCTCTCTCTCTCTCTCTCTCTCTCTCCTCTCTCTCTCTCTCTCTCTCTCTCTCTCTCTAGAAATATAGATTAAGATTTCGTTTCTAACTTTACAACGTTTCTCATCCTGTTCCTCTGTTATTTTTCACTGGTAGTCAAGTATTTCTAATCATTTAAGAACAACGGCCTTCTCATATGAATATATTAGACGGAAGAAACTCATACCTTTTAGTGGCTATTCAATTCGACGATGATATTGCTATATAGATTATAAAACTTGCTTTTTATAATTTAATGGCTAATTAGTGACTAAGCAAGAAAGCGCAAAGAATGAGAATTAGTTTTCATCTTTTCAAATTCAGAAAACAAAGGAAAATAATAGCCATGTTTTAATAACAATCATAGATTTAAGAAAGAAAACATCACAGTCTTTCATCATCTCTTTTATTCAGGATATATTGGTCCTTCTATTTAGATCTGTTCGAGTTTAAGTCACTATAAAAAAAATAGTATAATTCCTCTCTTCTCAGAGTATGATATAACAATTGTCTAAGTTGTGACCTTTGATAAGTTTCCCTCAACGTTCTTATTGGTAGTTTATAGCCTATAAATATATGCATCTACAGTATATATGAATACATGTACGCATTATAGTATGGGTACTTATATCTACTTACTTCCTTCTTTTCTTGCAAACAAATTTGTATATGACCAAGATTGAAACAAAGATAATGAAACAAAGAAAGGGATTTTTTTTACTCAGGCCAGACTTCTCTCACAGAATTCCTCAAATATTTCCCTTCACCTGTGTATACTGGTGGATGACCTTTCGATGGAAAATCTTAACTTCTAAATTTTATATTGTGCAGACCCCAGCAGCGAAGACTTTTAGACCGGTTAATTCCTTTAATAATGTCACCTGTCTTTTTGCTATTAGATTCTGACTTTGCAGGAATTTGCACCTAATTCGTATAACCAGGTTTCTCTTGTAATATGTGTTTTTCTCCTAAGAAGAATCAGTTATATGATGCTCTTTAACAGTGATTGCTTTCTCCATCTTTGCATGGCCATTAGCAAGCAGATATGTCAAGATTTTTATTTTGCAAACTAGGGTGAGTTCGTTGTATCTTCCTAATACATGTTGCTTCAATGATGTTATATTTTTTCGAATAACTGAACACTATTCTGTCATACGAAAACCCACAACAGCCTTTTAGGTAATTCATGTTTCAAATTATTTTGAGATAAAGGTATTTGTTAATTATCTCGCTTCTGTAAAGGACAATTTCTATATAAGGAGCTAATGAAATAATATAGATCAGAAAATTTAAGAATTTACAGAAAAGTCATGTATGGATAGGATTGGAAATGTAATTATAAGAATTGCTTAAATTCATATAGCTATATGATATTTTTAAAAGTTATTCATGTAAATTTTGAAAGAATATTTTACCAATATTTTGAATGTGAGTTGAAATAAACAAACCTCCAATACCGGCTCAACACCAAACCACCATTATATATATATATATATATATATATATATATATATATATATATATATATATATATATATATATATATATATATATATATATATATATATATATAGCTCCGTAAGTAGTGTATCGGTAGCTCGGGTTCGATATCATGTCGTCGGTGACAAATTAGAAACTTCTATTTAGCACCTCAACAAAAGGTACAGGGCAGCAACTGGAGGACTTGACTTGAGAAAAAGTGGTTCCTTCGGAACTAGAACTTCCCTTATCGAATACCACTGGAGTCAAAATAAAGGTAGAGAAACGGCGAGTCGCGGCTTTGGGTGATAAAAAAGAAGAAATGGTTTTGAAGTTTAAGGCTAATTATGGTCATTATGATGCTGTTATTTGGGCAGGTCAGAGAGCCCAAAAACATGAACCAAGGAAGAGCCGGTTAATGAATAGTCTACTATGCAACACACCTATACCGTGTAATATATATATATATATATATATATATATATATATATATGTGTGTATATATATATATATATATATATATATATATATATATATATATATATATATATATATATATATATATATATATATATATAGCTGCTAAGCTCAGGATGTGTCCAATTTGATTGTCTTTTCTTATATTTCACTTAGTAATTCCTTGTGATTATACTGTTTTCGATTTTGCTCTTTCGAGTGATTATTCTTTAGTTAAATAGCCAGCTATTTAGATTAACAGAAAAAACTATATCCACTAATCCTTTTAGTATACTTGAATCGTCTGGAGGTAACTCTAACATTTGATAGCTTTTAAAAAAATTGTTGTGCCTGACCACGCTGAAATGAATATATATCCCAAGCAATGTGGATAATGTAGTACCTGTCCGATGAATTAGAGATGATTGCTTATTCCACTTCAATTTTTCAAATTTCTTGCTAAAGGTAAAAAAAAAACAGGGTGAAGCTGTTGTATAGAAATATTTACGTCGTATAAAGGGTATGAAGAATCGGTACAGTGAACCACGTGAAAATAAGTGGAAGTTAGAAATGGTAGACTAGGTGAAAAGATGATTGAGAGTTATATTGAGGTATTTTGGTCATGATGAAAGAATGAATGGCGACGGGAAAGTGAAAAGTATATGATTCAGAAGTTCAAGGAGGCAGGAGGAAAGGAAGTGAGAGAAGGCATCGGGCAGATATTTCTTAGGTGTCGGACGAGTATTGGAATGGAAAGGCTATATGACGCTCTATTCATGATCCCTCTGTGTTGAGGTGTGATGTGACTATAATTGTGGAAATTTTACTGCACCAGGAGAACCCATCCACGATTTAGCAGTTTGAGTATGAATATTGCAGCAAGATTTTCCTTCTGCAGAGCCTCTCCTCGCCGAATGAGATAATAATAGTAATAATTTTCCTCGATAGATTAAATCTTTGACATAAGATGTGCCTCTCAGTTTACGAGGACAGGACAATCAGATTGAAGATTTTGAGCATATTCTTCTCGTTCATAAGGCGAATGATTTCATTGCGCGAGAAAGTTGCCCTATGAAATTAAATTTGATATATCTTGATTGTTCATTATATCTGCAGTATTCTTATGTAATTTTCATTCATTCAAGACTGTAATCCCATAAAGAGCGAGATATTTTCTTTTAAAGAGAAAGTATGAGAAATCATATTGACTTATGGAATATTGAAAAAGCCAGCTAATCCCACAATGTAAAATTAGGATTAAAAAGAAAGGAATAGAAAATATCTGACACCACTAAGTTAATTTAGAGTTGAACGCGACGTGATTATGAAGAAACCACAATCTGCTTAGGAGTGTATAGGTCAAACGGGAACCCAGCCCAAAGTACTTTCTAAACACATTTCAAGAATATAAATAAGCCCTGGCCAACGCCACGTGTTTAATCTCTCCCTACCTCTTAATTCCAGTGATAATGCATCTGAAACCCATCTTTGAACGATATCCCCCAGGTACTACGCGCTGAGCCTTTGAATTCGCTCAGAATGTATCAAATACTATTACAGGTGGTCGAAAAGTCTTGGGAGATCGAACCGTTAGCACCCGCAGGGCAAAAGGTCGGGTGGTGGTAGTTGGCCCAGGTGAGAGAGCAGCGCTGGTCAGGTCTCCTAGGAGTCTGCTTTCGGCGTTACCCGCTTCTTTGCTTTTTTTCCTTTCTTTTTCTCTGCTACGCAGTTACATGACATAACCCTAAGGGTTTGTATTAGAGATTTAATTTGTATTATGAAACTATAATTATCGATATTGTAAAAGTCCTTTCTTGGCTTAGTGTGATGTATAACACATCTGACAGCAGAGAGAGAGAGAGAGAGAGAGAGAGAGAGAGAGAGAGAGAGAGAGAGAGAGAGAGAGAGAGAGAGAGAGAGAGGAATACTGGAAAAAACAAAAAGATTTGTAGCCTATGGCGTATTATGCAAATACAGTTGTTTTAATAGGCAAAGGAACGAATGAATTAGAGGGATGGTACTTGGGTAAACGGTACGTTGGGGGTCGAAGTGTGCAAGAGAGAGGGTATCTGATGAAAAGAATACCGGATAAAGAATGTGGAACAAGAGTACCGTAATAACAACCAATGCTTCAATATCACGAGTGAATAAAACGTTACGATTGAGATCCGTATCAAGAAATCGAGACCGAAGTGAAAGTCAATCATGACAGTCTACAATACATCTGCTGTAGACTCTCGTTGAAGAAATGATTTAACAGAGTAATAATTTACAACTAGCATGTGAATATTAGATAGCGCAAGACCGGAGATGAAAGTGTCCGATACACCGATGTATGAATTACGATGAATGGGCTGATGGGATGTTACGCTGTCAGTGAATGGCAATGAATGAAAAGGCTGGTTTCTTTACGTACGGATATTTTATAGCTCCTTGAAGGCAGTAAATAAATCTCAAATGTTTTTCTGTGCTATAAAAAAGCAAACACACACCCTCACAGAGAGAGAGAGAGAGAGAGAGAGAGAGAGAGAGAGAGAGAGAGAGAGAGAGAGAGAGTTTTAATTATCTTTATATGATAAGGGAGAGAAAGTTCCATCAAGTGGGTATGATTATATTCCTCAGAAATTGTTGTTGAGCCCATTTTGATAATTATGAACCTGATTATCAGTTATATGATTTCTGCTTAGTTAGTATTTTACAAGCAAACTATTTTGTTACCATGCAGTATAGTGAGCTATTAGAGTTTTACAGTGAATTTATCCAT
Source organism: Palaemon carinicauda (assembly GCF_036898095.1). Lineage (NCBI taxonomy): Eukaryota > Metazoa > Arthropoda > Malacostraca > Decapoda > Palaemonidae > Palaemon > Palaemon carinicauda. The sequence goes on along the minus strand of NC_090733.1, from coordinate 157,703,022 downwards.
CAGAACTGAAAGGAAAGATCTAACGCTTCCATGGAATTTAAGATAAGCAAATTATATTGAAGTTTTGCACCTTTTATTATATTTAGATTTGAAATTGCACCGATAAACATCTAAGATTTAATCCTAATTATATCTATAAATCAGCTTCTAGCATAGCCGTCAATCTCCCAAAGATATTTTCCACCCCTTAACTAAAGTACCTTGAAGGTTTAAAATCCTTCTAATTATTAAGTAGTTATCTTTCCAAAGATGGTATTGCCCAGCGGCGCTGATGTGTTAGATCATATGTTGATGCGGCTACGTTTTGGGAGATGGTCAAAAACCTTTCACTTGGGCCAGTGGCAAGGGGCGGAAGTGCCTGTCAGGTACAGGTCAGTCTTATTACCTTCCAGGTCAGTCTCTGTAGGTCAGCTGTTAGACAACTGAAGCCACCGCTGTCTCTTGGGCTAATAAAATGATGTTATCGTAATGTTTCTTAATAAAAAAGGAGGTCAGATTTTTTATGATATTTATATATTAGCCCAAGATTTGTCGCTGGCTATACGACTAATAGATGGAAACTATTCATTCGAAATAAATATTCATTAGCATCTAAACAGTTATCAAGGTGCATACAATTTTTATTTATTAAGGCAGAGTTCATACACTATATATATATATATATATATATATATATATATATATATATATATATATATATATATATATATATATATACAAGTTATGTATATATATGCAATTATGAAAGAAAAACATTCATAATAACCTTTTAATAAGAAAATAGTGTTAGAAATACGTAGATTGCAAAATACTATCATAAGATTGATGGCAATGGAGAAACAAAATGCTTGTGTTACCTAAGAGTGTACGTTTTTAAAACAAGGAAAACCATTGAAAAAAAGTATTCCTAAAGATCGAAGTAAAAAGCGAAAAAGCTGAAGCAAATTATAATTCTGTTGCACATCGGGCTTGTGTGAGGAAATCGGATGATATAACGAGAGCTTTAACGTTCTTGTGAAAATTCCTTTTGGAAATAATTCGTTGTGGAAGTGACGTAAGTGTATTGTCATTATTCATCAAAGAGAGTTGACAGTCATTCGAAACAAGCGTAAATATCACCAACTTGTAAAATTAAGTTCCAAAAGAACAGAACTTCAACATAAGAAATATGGAAAAAAGTCATGAAATTAACTAATGAATCTAGAAAAATTCGGAAACATAAATATCCTAGTGTTATTTACGCTGATAGTATGTATTCACCTTTACGGCACTACCTTTGGATGCTAACAAACTGCAGCTGAGATCAAGTAATTACCTTAGGAAACCCCAGTGGAACTGGATTTAATGATATAACCGCAGAAGCCTGTCACATGACTTATTTTGCCGAGCCCTTTACATCTGTTTATGTTTGTGATTATTATTATTATTATTACTATTATTATTATTGTTATTATTATTATTATTATTATTATTATTATTATTGTTGTTGTAGAGGCTAGGTAATATTTAAATTATTTTCTTTTCCTATTAGCCAAGTCCAGTGGATTTTAACGACCCATTTTTATATTGTTTTCCCTCCCGAAAGATTTCTCTGCTTATATTCATACCCCATCGTTTGATATGTTTTGCCACAGCGAGAAAGGCAATTTTAAGTTGTAAGATCATTACTCCAAGCACTAAAAATATATTTTTGCAATATACTCAAATATTTCTTCATATGCTTCGGAAGTCAATGCTCCGATAACTTACTGGCTTTTAACTCTGAACGCTGATTCCATCTTTTTTTGATAATCATTGAATTATGTTTGTTCTGCAAGATGTGATGATGTAATCGTAGTGAGTGGCTTAGATATTGAGTATTTTGTAAAGTAATATATGTTTGATGATAAATGATTATGAATAAAAATGGATTGATGTTTATGAATGTTTCCTTAGTATAAGTATGTATTTTTCAATCGTATATTAAGAATAGATTTTCATTCGTTTACCAAAATACGATTAACCTTTCAGGGATAGGCTTATATTGATTTTGTGATTAAATAGATAAAACTAAACATCTTGAACTTACACATTGACGATAAAAACATGAATTCAATACTGACTTTAAAATATGAGGTGGATATGAAATTAAGTGTAAACTTGCACATTGGCAATAAATGCATATACTTTCAATACTAGCTTTAGAATATGAGAGAGATATGAAGTTAATTTTATACTTGCACTTTGGCAATAAATACATATGAATTCAATACTGACTTTGAATTATGAGAAGGATCTATAGTTAATTTTATAACTATGATCCAGGTCTTTCACAAATAATGTTCGAACACTTTAATGATGTATTAATGCATAGGTTCCTAAGTATGTCTTAGTATAGTAAAAAGAGGCTGCCCTCCCAGAGAAGTAATAGAATTGGACATTATTTCTGCGGCCATCATAAAGTATTAATAATGATGAAAATTCTTTTTGAAATGCGTCTAGTGAAAAATATTTACTTTTGACTTTGATTGTACTTTCAGATTTAAAGATGGGTTCGTTGTATTTCATAGCCATTATCTCGAAGAGAACCAGTAATTCAGAGCTTCGTATAACTGATTGTTATTATGGTTATATATTTGGGGTACGGATTATCAAGGGAAATCGTTTGCTTTCTCCAGTTTATGGAATTATGTTGGAATATTTGAGAAAAACTGTAAATGCGTAAGTCAAGTCAAATCTCTCTCTCTCTCTCTCTCTCTCTCTCTCTCTCTCTCTCTCTCTCTCTCTCTCTAGCGTTCAGTGTGCCGAAAGTGCTTATCAATAGCTTTTAGAGTAAAATTCTACTTTTGGACATTGAACGCGTATCATCGGAATGTCACAGCTTTAACAGAGAGTTTTGTATTACTGACGAGTAGTTACAGAATACAGGAATGATGATGAGTTACAAAATGCATAAAAATATTTTAGTTGGAATAATAAACTTTTTTTTTTTTGGTGTGTGTGTAAAATAAACCGGTGTAATTTTTAGAATCAGTTATCATTCGATTCTGTTGCATGGCAATTACTGATTTTTTCCCTCGCTTTACCCTATACAGAAATGGTTTTGGTAGGCACACTTAAAGTAGGTGGTGCAATATCCTCACTTATGGCCCTAATGCTCAGTTGTAAACACTGTATGGCCCGCACGGCCAACAGAAACAGCTGTGTCGGCGGTGATGGTGAAAGTACGAAAGCTCAAGTCTTGCAACATCTGTGCTTAGTAGTTTTCTGTTCATGTTATTTTTATTACTTAAGAGTACTGCTAAAGCTCAATGTGGGAGTTTTAGGAGTATCTCAAGGCCAGATTAAAGGCATCTTCAACGTTGTAAAGCTATTGACTTCTTTGTCGTAATTAGGAGCTATTATCAATTATGAATACCGACCGGTTTGGGGTTTCTAAATACAGGTAGTCTACTGGTCGTGGAAAGGAGTGATGCATAATATCCTGGATGCCAGAACTGGATTCATGAGTACTATCTGTAGTGATGGTTATGACACAGAGTAAAATCTGGGAGAAAAGGGGTTGCAGTTGGTGTTCAGGTACAGAACGCACGTATTTCGATGGAAACTCCTAACTTGTAATTTTTTTTTTTCTTTTTCTGAAGAAACTGTCAAAATGACAAGATTTTGTTTACGTGCAGAATGGTCGCCTGCTCATCTATGAATTCATGAAACGCATCATGTGAAAATGTTTTATATTAGCAAATACTAATTTATATTGTTTTTGTTATCTTTTTGTTGTTTTTTCCCAATGTTTCATAACTTTATTTGTCATAGCAAAATTGCATTGCAATCACGATTCATTCGAATTACCATTAATGAACACTTCCTGCATTAAGATTGATTACATCGGGCCTCAACAAGAAATTACCTTTGACCCCTCGTCCTGCCTGTCGCTCGCAAAACAGCAAAAGCATCAGCAATCACATTTACTACTCTAAAGATAATAGGTCTGCATCAACAGGGACCCTTCGAAAGCATTAACCTTCAAGTGGAGACAGGATTAACATTCGTTCATATTTACTGATTTTCTTTTTCTTAGAAACGCACCGTTGAATTTTTTTGCATTGTCGATACTAATAATTATAATGATAAGAAGAAGAAGAAGAAGAAGAAGAAGAAGAAGAAGAAGAAGAAGAAGAAGAAGAAGAAGAAGAAGAAGAAGAAGAAATGCATACATGTACTGTATGTGCTTGTAGAAAAATTAATTTGACTTCATGGATATGTACAGTATACATATTTTACCGAATGTAGTTGATATTTATTTCTAGTTATTCCTAGCATTTCTTACATTTTGACATTTTTACCAACTTCGCTTTGAGATTTCGATATTTAAACTAGTAACCTCTTGGAAATTTATGATTCTTGCAGATGTCAGACATGAGATAAGTTAAAATTTCCCAGAATTCACGAAAGATATTTCTTTAATTAAAATACAGACACTACAAATAGAAAAATAAAGATGGTGTTAGCTTATAACATGATATAAACACTTGTGTCAGACTTCGTTGATAATTCCATACAGGCACAAAACGAAGCCCTATAGATAATAAGGTGTTTCAACCCTACCAGTCGATCTCTGGTATGTGAATTTACTTTTTTCTCTACCACTTCTCTGATTTCACTTTTTTGTTATATGGATCACTGTCAGACGGTAACACACTCATCCCGAAAATGTCTATTGACATAATAATTCCAAGACTGCCCTAATTATTCCGTTGATGAGAACAGCTGAGCATTTCACATATTCTAAGAATGTCCCTCTACATTCCAGGCTATATGAGATCCCGCAAGAAGCAGCGGTTTTGACATTGTTTACTTTATATCTAAGCTCATAATGGTTTCCGTCAACAATTGTGCAAGACGATGAATAGATGAAATACCTCTGAATAACATTCTCTCGTGAACCCATCCATACCGTTGGAAACTTATCAAATTAGTAGCGCTTTTATTACGGGCAACACGATATACTATTATCAGCTGTTCGCAATAATTCACATGACTTTAATACACAGCATTTAATACAGTTGAAAATAAAAATTAAAAACAATCTATTAAGTCTCATATACGCGTCTAAATACAGTGAAAGTTAATGAAACCAGCTAAGAGTATTATAAATAGAGATTGGATAAGCCCTGACTTTTGCGCTACTCAACAAAACAAATATACAGATAAGTGAAGCTCCGAAGTCTTTAAAGACCTAAGCACCCTTCATCCTCTCCCCTCCATCAAGGTTGAAAACGAAGTGAATGTATTTAATGCTTTAATCATCCTTCACAATTCATTGGAGCTTGAGAACCTGCTTTGGTGTCTATGTCTTCCTGTGTAAAAGTCTTATGTACACGGGTGAGATCTTGTGTGCATTTGGATGTGTGAGTCTGGGTGCACATGGACAAGATTGTTTGTGCGTCTGTGCGTGTGAGAATGTGTGAGTTTCTGTCTGTGAGCGGACATTGGGGTAAGGTCTGATGCCGACTCACCTGAGACTTTCACTTGGGCTACCTGGATATACCCATCCCTCATCTGCCTCTAGGTTTTCCTGTGGCATAATACATACCAGTAATACCTTCTTTTAAAGATAATTTTGCATTTGTAGTGGAGATTATTTAACGACTGTATTGGATTTCTTGATATTGCAAATGAGCATGAATTGTTATGCATGTCAAGAGATTATTCTAATGTTTATATCAGAAGCGTTAGGTATATTGAATCTGAATTTTAGAATGTTTCACTTATGTAGTTTATGAGAGATATAACGGAGGAGTTTATGGTAAAATACAGAAGGGAAAATAAGAAAGGCAAGGTTCAAAATAATTTGGAAACTGAGCTGTTTTTGTGTGGAGGCGTGAGTCACACTGTGAACCTTTCGCATGGCATGAGAGCTAGTAAGACCTGGTTTGTTCAGCGACCTGGAACCGAGACTATTTTCCTAAATCACGACTCGTTCGGTTGTAGTTAGATGCTTCCTTTGTCGAGGCTCCATCACTGTAAGTTATCGATACTGATGTTGTATGTCTGGCTGGATAGAAAAATCTACCTTGGTTGTAGAGATGAATATTACACATAGGTTCTTTGTAATGCTCTGGTTTTCCATTCTTTTGCCATTAGATATTATATGTAACTGATAAACTTGCCGAACATTGTATTTTTAAAGATATGGATACTGTATATACGCATGATGACTTCATTCGGCGTGAAACGGGTTAATTTTAAACTTCAAGAACTAGGGTTACTTCCTGTTATCTAATAGTTATGAAGAATCATGAAACCACTTTCATATAGAGTGAACCAGTTCGAAAAACGAAAAGTCACTGCTCCAAATGCCACAGAGAGAGAGAGAGAGAGAGAGAGAGAGAGAGAGAGAGAGAGAGAGAGAGAGAGAGAGAGAGAGAGTAGTTCAAACAAAAGTAATATTTGTCAACAGCTTCATAATAAAGTGATATAATTTCTTATCAGGTCTTTGTCAGCAGCGATTTTATTTTCGTTGCTATGGATACAATTTGATATGCTGCAGCTCAAAATCCCTTATTTCGCACCCTTCCATTTTGCTAATTTGTATTGTGAAAGAAATGTAGAGGTGTAAAGATTGTTTTCTCGATTCGTACCGGTTATTAATTTTACGATATCCAATTTGTTAAATTTTACTATTAATTTCCACGAGGATTACACTTCTTTTATAATGTTGAATCCTATTTCTAAACCTTGATTTAATTATTTAACATTATTTTGGCTAATAAGTATAAATCACACATGTTTCTGTATCACTGGTTCACACACAGACATATATAAATATTTCAGCAGTAAACAATAAATTATCGTATTTGAAATTCGCTTTCAAAATGAATTCATAGTACACTGCAAAGTCATTGACATGCGTGTGGGAAATCGAAGGAATACAAATCTTTTGAATTATGCACAGTACACTTTACCTTTGGTATGATGTCTAATCAGAACTATTTTATGGAGCTGAGGCATTATGGAACAAACAAATCTTATAGTAACTCAAATATTGGTGGAAGGTACAGAAGTCTGTAAGTGTTTAACGGTTTGGTATGTTTCGTGTTTTTATGAGACAATTTTTCGTTTCACTGATGAAAAACCTTCTTTGATCACGCTATATTCAGAACTATATTCAAGAATTAATGCTTTTTAAATGAGAAAAAAAAACTATATGTCTTTCTAGACATTATTGCGCATAATAGCTTTATTTCTATACTAATGCAAATGTTAAGTAGCCTCTGATGAACAATAAGGAAAAACTTATTATTCTGCGAAATTATTACATTAATTAATTACCTAAATATAATATACAATATAAAATAACTTACCTTAATGACTAGGAGTAACGCAAGTAACCTCATACTGTCTTGAGGAGCCTGGAAAGGAAAAAAGGAAAACATTATATTTTCTTCACAGTAGACATAATTACAAATATCTAGAGTATAATTCATGGTATTTGTTAAGCTCCGTTTCCAAATCTTATTTAAAATCTGCATACCATTTTGTTATAATTCATAGGGCAACAGATTATTCACAAATGGTCACTTGAACTTCCCTCTAAAGTATCTCTACAAGATTGCGCAAGGGTCGCAGTAATACAAATAGAGAACGGTCATCAACGTACATGCGCCCTCACATACTTCCAAGAAGACGACAAGGAAAAGGAAATGTGCCGTCGGAGTGATATAACCGTATATGACCTAATGTCCCAGACAGGAGGGCAGGCGCAAAAAAAAAAAAAGGCAATGTTATCATTAAAAGATTTCGATTTTGCAATTGGGAACGGCTTCGTTCACCGACCCTCTTTCGGGTAAGAGTATTGGAATCATAAATGTTAATCATCGTGGACTACGTTACTTTTCCTCTTGTATGCCTTGGGGTTTTAGCATTCTGTTTTTCTAATTATTATTGTAGATTGTTATAATAATAATGGGCGCAGTCAAGGCTATACAAGATTCGACAAGAGTATTTTCAGATCGATCTTGTAAAGGTTAAATTGACCAGCGTTTTTAACATTATGCAATGAATTCAACATGCAATAGATGGAATGGTGACGTTTTTATGATTCCTTGAAGCAGTGTGTATTATGTTTGACCGAATTATAAAATAACGTTTGTATTTTTTGTAAAGGTCGAGGCAAAAAGATGGGAACAATGTGATGTTTCATTATGTTTGGAGAGGCATTGGACGATACCCAGAGGTTTATCAGTCTAGAGTCTAGACGACCGAATACTTTCACTCTTTGAACATTGTTCCTTATGTCTGAGCCAGACGTCACACTTGACCCTAAAAAAAGTAATAATCCGAAGATCATCATGACAATACGAGCTTGATTTTATGACCATGTACGTTCGTATAAGGGAGTAAGTGCAGTCCTTGACGGGAAAGTAAACTAGTAAATTTAAAAAAAAAAAAAAATCATTATTTGTTAGCCGAGAACGCTTGAAGGATTTTTCTGGACAAAGAAGTTATTAGTCATTCGAAAATATTTCCTTTTCTGTTCATACTTATGTACGCTGTAATGAACAACCACTTTATTTTCGAGGAAATGAGGTTTTTCAGCCAAAAGAGACATGTTAATTATAGTTTACTAAGTTTGTAGGTTATTAATTACCAAGAAGAAGAAACTAATAAATATCAAGTATTGTTAGTTCCACGTAAGCAGCAAGGAATGAAATATATGCATAAATGCACATACTGTAAGTGGCATAAAGGTAAATACTCAAGATATCGACAAGCCATAATAAGAATGGAAAGGTTCAAGTTTTGGATAAAGCTCTTCTTTGTTATTTTACGAGAGAGAGAGAGAGAGAGAGAGAGAGAGAGAGAGAGAGAGAGAGAGAGAGAGAGAGAGAGAGAGAGAGAGAGAGTAAATACTCAAAATATCGACAAGCCATTATAAGAATGGAAAGGTTTAAGTTTTGGATAAGGCTCTTCTTTGATATTTTACGAGAGAGAGAGAGAGAGAGAGAGAGAGAGAGAGAGAGAGAGAGAGAGAGAGTAAATACTCAAAATATCGACAAGCCATAATAAGAATGGGAAGGTTCAAGTTTTGGATAAGGCTCTTCATTATTAGTTTACGAGAGAGAGAGAGAGAGAGAGAGAGAGAGAGAGAGAGAGAGAGAGAGAGAGAGTGTCAAGTGGGAGAATTCGTACATTCTTCCTGAAGGTCAGAAATGTGATTCCTCGGAATCCTCTGTTCCCTTGCAAGATGAAGATGACCGTGTGTTGGGAGTTCCTCATTTAAATATATAGTATAGCTTTTTAATCAAGGCTTTGATATCATATATTAACGAAAGAAGAAATTTGGACTATAGTGTTTTGGTTTGGTAACTGTGAATGTGTCAATATATATGATGTACATTTCTTCAAAGGAAGCTCGTGTTTTTTCCGTAAGTAAACTTTTTAAAGAGGTTATTGCTTTCTGAAACAAAAGGCTAACAATGGAGGATAATTTCTAGTGGTAAAGGGTATAGAAGCGTTTTAAGAATCACTTATATTCATTACTATTCGAAAACAGTTATAACTTATTTATTGAGATTTCGTAGTTTAGCAACTATTCATTCCAGTATCCGATATTTTGCGTATAGGGTAGTGACGAGTATCTCAAATCATTTTTGCAACCATGTTACATCAATAAAAAAAGAAGAATGCGCAGATATTTTCACATTATTCGATCTACTTCTATCCTTAAGTCAAAACTAATGACTTCAATCTTTCTTTTTGTTGCTCAAAAGTTAAAAACTAATTTAGTTATCCAACCTACAACCCCACAGAAGTAAATGCGTAATCAAGCGGAAGGGATTATCATGATTAATGCTCAATGAAAGTGAAAGCTTAGACTAGAAATTAAAACATGATTTCTTCAAACTTATTGCCTTTACAATATTTGAAGAAATAGTCTGTATCACCTTTTCATCTATTTTAAAGTTACTACATTATTTTATTTATCCCCTTGAGAGTGTAATTATACTTAATCTATCAAACTCTCTCTCTCTCTCTCTCTCTCTCTCTCTCTCTCTCTCTCTCTCTCTCTCTCTCTCTCTCTCTCTCTCTCTCTCTCTCTATATATATATATATATATATATATATATATATATATATATATATATATATATATATATATATATAGTGTATATGCGTGTTTGTGTTTGTCTCTTATATTAACGTATTATTTAGATGTTAATTCAAATATAGACATGTAGGTACACTCCATGAATGGCGGAAACACACCTCTCTTCCTTTTAATTAATATCATTAACTTAGAGTGGCCTTTAGTATGAGTTCAAAAATTAACATTTTCAAAAAGTACTTCTATCATGACATGTATCTTATGTAGATTCTATACATTATCCTTCTAACTACATTTTGAGAGATCCTTAATTTATTGATGAAAAGTACATCTAGTTAAACAATAAAGTGGTTGTTCGTTTTATTATTATTTTGTAGACTATTAAATTCTTGTCTGGCTTATCAAAAGTGGTTAGTGATTACTAATCGTAAGGTAGATGAGATATGTGTGTTTACTTTGATTCTGAATATGATACCATTGATTCGTATAAACTAACTGTCGTAGTTTTGTGGCCACAAATTTCTTCCAAAATTACAGAAAACAATTGTTTTGCTTTGCTTAAGGAAAGAAAACTACACGAATGCCATGAGCTATGTAGCAATGTAAAATAAGAGAAGATAGAATTAGTTTTTCATCGTCGGTTTTCTTTAGCCATATTGGAAGATGACTGGCTATTGACAGGCTGAAAAGCACTTGAAAAACATGCTTAAGTATCGTCGAAAACGCAAACATTAAATGTTCAATAGATACCAACAAAGATCCAGTCATCTCCTTAATCGGTTATATAATGTACATTTTGCATATATATATATATATATATATATATATATATATATATATATATATATATATAGTGTGTGTGTGTGTGTGTGTGTGTGTGTGTGTGTGTGTGTCAGGCAATGTTTACTTTAGTAATGTTACATGGTCCATACTGTAATTCCTAAATATAATCATGTATAAGTTATATAAATATATATGTGTATATATATGTATATATATACATATATATATATATATATATATATATATATATATATTATATATATATATATATATATATATATATATATATATATATATATATATATATATATATATATATACACACACACACACACATACTTGTGTTACCAAAAAGAGCCTACTCTATTAGAATAAAGGACAAAAACATTTTGAGTCCTAATTGAAAATCAATCAAAACTTTGTAAGCCAACTATAATCACACCTAGAACACATTTCGCTATCCTATAGATTATTTCCCAAATTGCAATTTTCTTTCCTATTCGTAATTAACTACTCCCAAAATTTGCATGTGTCACTAAGAAGTACAGTAAACAATAAGGTTCAGTCGCACCAGTTATGCCTTGCGGGAGTAGGTTAGTAGAACCCGCGCAGCCGGGGAGATGAGATTTTTTTAAGGGGGAAGCAGGCAAACAGGATGATGCCTATAGGAGAGAACGTCCAACCTGCACCGAGTCTACACTTGCACTGTCAGGACCACTTTGTAGTATCCGAGAGTACACTGCCACCTCGTTGTGACAGTTTCACTTGTTATGTGTGTGACACGCCTTCACCGGTCCAAACGGGAGCGGCACTCATAGATCCCCCGGAGGGAAAACACCAATGGTTTCCCTTAAGCAATTTATATTTGGGGGGGGGGAGGGTGAATAAATGCCGCATTAACCCACTCACTGACTCACCTGACTATCTTCCCTCCAAGACAAGTAACTAACACATCTAGCAAACTAACAGTAAGATGTTTTGGTAAAATGGCTCTGCTTATATATGCAAGGGGGGTTTGCAAGTGGGAGAGCCGTTCATGAACCTCCCGCTTTCAGTTTCGTTGGAACTCTCCACCAATCCATTGCCGTCGACTTTCCGTGGTCAGCCAATCAACAGCAGGGATTCCAAACACCTCTTACTTTCATCTGGGCATCGAGAGGAGGGATGCCAAAAATACCAGAGGGGTTTTGTGCGTTGATATCCAGTATTTTCAGCATTTTCTGTCAAGGATAAATATATTACAAACAATTTTACTGATATGACAAGTGACGTATAGTAGAAAAGTGACCAGACATCGTAACCTATAATTTTTTAGGCCAGGCTTTTGAGTCTCGCATAAAGAGACACACCTCCTCTCTTAACCCCTTCCCCCAAGGTCTTTCCTTACCCTTCTCCCAGACAGGATGGCTGTTTCTTTATAGGTATTTTTATTTCATACATAACTAGATATTAATTGGTCATGTGATATAAGCGCTACGACAATATACAGTATGTATGAACATTATGAAAATTTTAAAGAAATATTTGAAGTATTTGAAGTACAGTACACCTCTCTCTCTCTCTCTCTCTCTCTCTCTCTCTCTCTCTCTCTCTCTCTCTCTCTCTCTCTCTCTCTCTCTCTCTGTGGGGTTTCCCTTCAATGTTATTTTTTACGACCCAAACCTGGTAATTCAATACAAGCGCCAAAAATATTAAACTTGAAGAAAAAATAGAAACCAATAATGCGATGGTCATTCCTATAGTCCTTATTTGCTGATATAAATAAAATTTTGCATTAAAATTTTTTGAGGTACAAAACATTTTCTCCATATAAAAAAAATTAATAGGGTATAAGTCTTATTGATGGTGTATAAATGCTGATGAAAGTTCTTATAAAGGAAGATAGATAGGGTTTCAAGAAGATATGAAGTAGTTTGGTGAAATGGTTATGGAACGTGGGAGGTCTGATAGTAAAATAAAAGTTCATATTGAACAGTATAGGAATGTTGATAGTGAATTTAAGAAAATAATTATTTTTGCATCGTGGAAAGGTTCTAGGGTATTTTTGGCTTGGTTGCCAATATGAGAACATTTCTGTGTTAATGCAGTGAAAAAGTGCCAGATATTTAAAGTAAGAGGTTGACTAGTTCTATGTAATGTTAATATAAATTGAGTATGTATTAAGCCTCCTGTTAAGTGTATATTGTATTTCATCTTTCCACAAGAAAAATCAATAATGTAAAAAGAAAACCCTTCATATATTTTACGATCGAGTGGCGTGAAGTAAAGATTTGAAGGCCACTGTTGATCTTCGTTTTTATTTGAAAATTTCAAAGTGAGAAGTATACAATCAATAGAAGAGCCAAGTCATGTTATTGTATGGAAGGTTTCGCTGAAACAGTGGGCTGGATATTAGTAGGCGTGATGGAGAAGGGCCCCATAATTATTCTATGGGTAAAAAAGCAAGACCTTACAATGTATGGAAGGAAGAGAGATAGACCCTCGCAGATGCGTTTCAATAGAGGGAAAATTTCAAGAAAAGCAAATCTAGGAATATAATAATGAAGATTACTACTTAAATCCGACATACAAATATACATGCTCAAATATTGAGCCCGAATACTGTAGTTATTATCGAATCCACTCCATCCAACGGCGGTTTATTTATGATAATGCTTAGTACCTGTAAAGTAATGAAGAACTACCCAATTGACTGTCTAGTTTTCTATCGCTATTGGTTGTTGTGGCCTGTTCATGAAGTCTTTGCCTGGTGATCTCCAGACTGGGGTTCAATTCCCGCTCAAATTCGTTAGTCTATTTTATTGTGTGTAACCTTACCATCCTTGTGTGCTAAGTATGCGGGTTTTTGGGGAACCTATAGGTCTACCTGCTGAGTCATCACCAGCAATTGCCTGGCCCTCTATGGTCCTAGCATAGGTGGGGAGAAGCCTCGGGCACTGATCATAAGTACAGTATATATGGTCAGTCTCTGGGGCATTGTCCTGCTTGTTAGTGCAATGTCATTGTCTCTTCCCCTGCCATTCATGGACAGTCTTTAAAACCTTTAATAGAAGCGTTCTAATCCTGTTCTAGGTTGGTGAACTTTTAAGAAATTGCTGTTTTGTTATGTTATAACAAAGCTTGAGTGAACTCCATTGTAAGACCTCGTTGGGACTTGATACTAGAAACTCTGAAAGTATGTCAGTTATAATGCTATATATAAGTTTATATATGTGTATATGTATGTTTTAATTAGTTTATATTTCACTTATCTTCTATTCTCTTGAATTACTTTTCCACACGTGGGTATTTCTTTGGAATCTTGATTTGCACGTTAATAGTATATTAAGCATATGCACGCCACTAGAGAGCTAAACTCATTTTGAATATTTGTCATGACAATAATAATCATAATAATTATAACAGAACATAGCTGTAAATTTCTCTCTCTCTCTCTCTCTCTCTCTCTCTCTCTCTCTCTCTCTCTCTCTCTCTCTCTCTCTCTCTCTCTCTCTCATCTATATATATATAAATATATATATATATATATATATATATATATATATATATATATATATATATATATATATATATATATATATATATATGTATGTATGTATGTATATATATATATGTGTGTGTGTATACTGTATGCATGTATTTGCATAAAATTGTACATTATCTTGGGGGATTCTGTGTCTTACGGTGCTTAACGTTTTGAGTGTACTTGTTAATGATAGAGTGAATGGAGCCTGTGAATAGATCCTGAGGTAGGGAAGTCCAATAATATCAGATAATTGATTCCTTAATTTTTAGACATAGTTGGTTTGTGTCTGTTCGTACGTGTAAGCATTCAGTTAGAAGCACAGAGTGAGGTTGTGTTAATCATATTTCGTAGGCATTTATTCATCGTTTTATGGGCTCATTTTTTCTTGGCCTACTCATACACTGAATAGTGTGGTCTATTCTTCCATTGTTCTTCTCTGTCCTCATACACCTGACAACACTGAGATTACCAAACATTTTTTTTTTTCGCTCAAGGGCTTAACTACTGCGCTGTAATTGTTCAGTTGGTAGAAGAGACGTTTTAGCTATGGTAAGCAATTCTTCTAGGTGAAGGACACTCCAAAATCAAACCATTGTTCTCTTGTCTTGGGTAGGGCCATAGCCCCTGTACTATGGTCTTTCACTGTCGGGTTAGAGTGTTCTCTGTTGAGGGTACACTCGGGCACACTATTCTATCTTTTTTCTTTTCCTCCAGTTTTGTTTTTGAAGTTTTTATAGTTTATATATAAAAGATTTAAATTAATGCTGTTACTGTTTTTGAAATATGTTATTTTGATTGTTCATTACTTCTCTTATCGTTTATTTATTTACTTTTTCCCCTTCATCATAGGGCTGTTTTTCCCTGTTGGAACCCTTGGACTTATAGCATTCCGCTTTTCCAACCAGGGTTGTAGCTTAGCTTTTAATAATAATAATAATAATAATAATAATAATAATAATAATGATAATAATCTGTCTTCACTTGACTACTCACCCTACATTGGTATGAAAAGATGGCCCTTAAATCCTGAGTGAAGACCCATCTCATGGAATACTTGGACTATAAAAATTATGGCTCATCATCTAGTTAAGGGGCCTTATCAAGAAATGTTAGGTGAATTTATTGATATAAATATTTCTCACCTGGTTCTTTTATCCGGTATCCTTTAGCCTCTAACATTTATTGTATAGTGGGATTGTAGGTGATTATAAGTATTTCTTATGTCACAAAAAGACCTGGCTATTAATATATGGAGTCGAAATACACTACCATTTTATCTGAAGTTTTAATCTAACTTCTAATTTCAACTTTATTTCCTTTAGTAGTTATCTCATTTTAATTCTTACTATTAGATATATAGTACTGTATATCATCATCATCATCTCCTCCCACTCCTATTAAAGCAAAGGGTCTCGGTTAGATTTTGCCAGGCTTCTCTATATTGAGCTTTCAAATCAAAACAGTATTTCTCCATTCATCATCTACTTCACGCTTCCCAGTCCTCAGCCATTTAGGCCTGGGTCTTTCAACTCTTCTAGTGCCTTGTGGAGCCCAGTTAAACTTTTGGTGAACTAATCTCTTTGGGGAGTACAAAGAGCTTGGCCAAACCATCTCTATCTACCCCTCATCATAATCTCATCCACATATGGTACTCGAGTAATCTCTCTTATAGTTTCATTTCTAATGCTGTCCTACCATTTAACTCCCAATATTCTTCTGAGGGCTTTGTCCTCAAATTTACCAAACCTGTTGCATATTGTTTTATTGTTTTACCACGATCCATGTCCATACAGTAACACCGATCTCACTAAACTGATATATAGCCTGATTTTTTATATGTAATTACAGGCGATTTGATTTCCAAATTTTACTTAACCTAGCCATTGTCTGATTTTTTTCAGTCTTTCAATAAACTCAAATTATAAAGATCCTTTATTAGAGATCATAGTTCCTAGATATTTAAATGATTTCATCTCATTAATCCTTTCTCCTTTCAATGATATTTCATTTTCGATTACATAATTCGTTCTCATCTTTTCTCTTTCTTCTATATATCTTGAGCCCAACCTCATGTGATATTTCTTTTATTCTGGTAAGAAAGCTTTGCAAGCCCTGTTGTGTTCTGCTGATAAGGGCAGCGTCTTCAGCATAATCTAAGTTAGTTAATTTCCTATTACCAATCCAATCCAATCATTCTCCACCATCCCCAACTGTTCTATGCATTAAAAAATCCACGAGGAGGATAAACAACATAGTTGACAACACATTCCCTTTAAATACTCCACTGTTCTTTTGATAGGACTTCACTAACATTTACTTTGCATTTTCTATGCCCATGATCAGACTTAATTAGATTTACATATTTGAGAGGAACTCCATAATAACGTAGGACACTCCAAATCATTGGCCGGTGCACACTATGAAAGGCTTTTTAATAGTCCACAAATGCCATCAAAAGTGGATTCCTAAATTCTACACATTGCTGTACCACGTGTCTTAAAATTAAATTTTTTTCAGTACAACATCTACCTTTTCTAAATCCTGCTTGTTCATCTCTCAGCTTTTCGTCAGTCTTTTTCTCTAGTGTCCCAAGAATGTACATACTATATATTTTCATAACTGACGTAAGTGTGATGCCTCTGTTATTACTGCTCCCACGAAACATTCGAATGATTAAAGACATTAAGGCTTTCAAGAGGAAACTGAAGACTTCCTAATTTCATGAGTCTTTTGACGGTGACGATTTAACAATAAATGAAGAATATGAGACATAAAACGTTAAATACTCTGAATGAATAAGATAAAACAACAGTGGAGGTCCTGTAGCGAATGGGGTTCCCCTGCTGTATGGGACCGGAAAAGCCGCCATCAAAGTAAGTAAGTAAAGTAATCAGTCATATCTCCTCTTTTAGCCATTTTCACCAACACTTCTAGCTCCCATTTATCACGCTTTGCTCTTCACACCACATTCTACCTAATAATAATGTAAGTAATTTGGGAGTCACTTCATTTTGGGCCAATATCATCTCAACAGTTATTCCATCGTATATGTGCTTATATATATATATATATATATATATATATATATATATATATATATATATATATATATATATATATATATATATATATGTGTGTGTGTGTATGTGTGTGTGTGTGTGTATGTGTGTGTGTGTGTGTGCGCAAATTAACATTAAGATTCGCAGATAACATAGCTCCATTTAGTGGATCATGAGAGGAATTGCCAAAGGTGGTAGAAGATTTGACTAAAGAAAACAAAAATGTAGAACTCAAAATTAATATGAATAAAACTATGATAATGTTAAATGAAAATCATTGCAGAGGGACAACAGATATAAGTTATGGGGAACGTCTAGAGATTGTTAATTAATATACGTAATTAAGTGGAGTGGAAAGATTTTTGAGCCTTTGTACTGCAATGGACTTAATACAGCTGATGATGTGTGTATATATATATATATATATATATATATATATATATATATATATATATATATATATATATATATATATATATATATATATATATATATATATATATATATATATATATATATATATATACAGTATATATAATGAAAAGAATACTTAAAATGGGGTACCTACAGATGTTTGCTTTAAAGGAGGAAAATGGAAATATCCAAAATAGAGGTTGAGGGATAAATGTTGCTGAGTATTTTTATACAATGATATACAATAGTTATACTGTTTAAGAGAATTAATGAAATACCTGAGCCGGTCCCAAACGTAACAGTAGGTGAGGTAAAGAAATCATTAAAAGTAATGGAAAAAGGCAAATACGCAGGAGAAGACGGCTCAACAATTGATTTTATAATAGATGGGCTGAACTCAACACCAAATGTCTGCAAGAATGCTCTATACCTACAGCTTGGAAGAAATTTATCATTATACTGATTCACAAAAACGGAGTCACAAAAGACCTGAAAAATTACCAGCCAATATGTTTACTCTTTGTAATATGTAAAATATTCACAAAGATCATATTAGGCCGAATAAAAAGACATAGACTTTAATCAACAAAGAGAGGAGGCAGGCTTTAGAATTGGGTATTCAACAACTGACCATATCCATGTAATTAACCAGTTAAAAAATTCAACAGGGTATGATAAATCACTCTATATGCCATTTATAGACTATGAGAAAGCTTTTGATTCTGTCAAAACATCAACATTGATAAAAGCCCTTCAAAAACAAGGAATAAAAAAGTCTTATGTTAGAACACTTGAAGATATTCATACAGGTTTCCCCCGGACATGAGACCGAAATTAAAAGAAGAATAAGCATGGAATTGAGAGCACTTGGTAAACAAAATGAGATTATGAAAAGTAAAATGCCACTTTCATGTACGAATTGATATTAATGGGAATACCTCAAGAACTTAAGATTTGTATATTAAATATATGTGTTTAGTGAATAATGGGAGAAATTACAAAAGATGATAGAAAATCTGAAAAGAGAAAACAGAAACGTAAGACTTAAAAATTAATATAAGTAAATCTAAGATAATGTTATGGGTGAACCTTTAGAGATTGTTAATGAATACACGTACTTAGGGCAGACAGCAAGTGTCTCCCCTGGACATGAGACTGAAATTAAAGGAAGGATAAGCAGGGCATTGAGAGCATTTGATAACAAAATGAGATTATGAAATGTAAAATGCCACTGTCTTTAAAAGGAGAAGTATTTAATGGAATGGTCCTACCAGTATTAACTTATGCATCACAAACTTGGAGCCTTACTAAAGCCTTAGAACATAAGCTAGTTACAACACAAAGAGGTATGGGAAGAATGACGATTGGAATAACTACAAGAGATAGATAAAGAGTATCATGACTACGAGAACAAGCTAAATTGAAGGATATTCTAGAAACATGTAAGAAAAAGAAATGGACGTGGGCAGGACATGTAATAAGAATGACAAACAATAAAAGACAATAAGAATAAAAGAATGGGTCCCTAGAGATTCTAAGAGAAGCAGGGCAAGGAAGAGAAGACGATGGGTCGACGAACTAAGGAAGTTTGCAAGCCTGGGCTGGCATAGAAAGACCATAAGCAGACGGATAAGTCTGAGGCCTTTGTTTTGCATTAGATTTGTAACGACTGATGATGATGATGACTATATATATATATATATATATATATATATATATATATATATATATATATATATATATATATATATATATATATATTATGTATATATATATATGTTATGTGTGTGTATATATATATATATATATATATATATATATATATATATATATATGTATATATGTATATATATAGATAGATAGATAGATAGATAGATCTATGTTAGCTGTTTTCCGGACTACCTTAAAAAAACGTGTTTTCAATATTTAATTTTTGCGTTGTGGATATAGCTTGTAGACATTTCAGGAGGCGTCAATAAGCTTCTATTTTGAAAAAAATCGTATATTTAACTGTTATACGGTAACTTTTTTTTTTATTTGAAAAATCCCTAGCACTCATACACATACAGTATGACATATTGGTGTATGTGTGTGTATGTAAATATGTATATATATATATATATATATATATATATATATATATATATACATATATATTTATATATATATACATATACATATACATATATATTTATATATATACATATACATATACACACACACACACACACATATATATATATATATATATATATATATATATATATATATATATATATATATATATAAAAATATGTCGTACTGTATGTGTATGAGTGCTAGAGATTTTTTAGATAAATTATATATATATATATATATATATATATATATATATATATATATATATATATATATATATATATATATATATATAGAGGTACATATGCAGTATGCATGTACAGTATGTATTGGTATAGGTATACATTTGTGTGTGTATATATATATATATATATATATATATATATATATATATATACATATGTATATATATGTATAATGTGTGCGTGTGTGTGCTCTATACTACCGCTATAGAGCAAGATAGTACTACATTGGATCCTTCTCTCTGGTTACGGTTCATTTTCCCTTTGCCTACACATGCACCGAATAATCTTGACTGTTCCTTACAGATTCTCCTCTGTCCTCATATATCTAACAACACTGAGATTACCAAACAATTTTTCTTCACCCAAGGGGTTAACTACTGCACTGTCATTGGGGTGGGGGGTGGGGGGGGGGGCAACAGACTACCAACCTTATTTTCAAATTCTCCTTGAAAGCTGTAAGGGTTGCACCTTTTGGTGCAACATCCCCTCAAAATAAAATGACATGTTTATATTTGTGTTTATATATATATATATATATATATATATATATATATATATATATATATATATATATATATATATGTTTGTATAAATGTGTGTGTATATATATATATATATATATATATATATATATATATATATATATATATATATATATATATATATATATGTATGTATATATATATGACTTTTACAGGAAGTGTTGAAAAGGAAATAAAATTCCTTTTAGGCAAGGAGAAGAATTGGTAGGTTGACGGTAAAGACCTAAACTGCAATAAAAAAAAAAAAAAGTATCTGCAAGTTCATAGAACGCAATAGCCAAAATGCATTTCCCCTCTTATGAAATCTTTAATAATTTTGAGATGATATTAAATATTCGTTTTTGAGATGATATTAAATATTCTTAAGTTCGGTTGGGAATTTTTCCAGGATAATAATTGGTTGGGTTGAAACATTTATTAAAAGTTTGTGAAATAGAATAGTGTACTCTGCAAGCTCTTCTTCTATAGTGAATCATTTGCATAAAAATTTTGATTTTTTTTGTTAATATCACGTGTATATAGGGGGAAATTATTTTCATTTTGTTATTATTGAACGGTGTTTTATTCCACTTTCAGAACGTTGAAAAATTTGTGTATTAAAATGCACAAATCCATTAACGCTCATATTGAAATCTTGACACAGGAATCATTCTATGATATTGCTATAAACATTTGCGTATAAGTATATACAGATGAGTTTGGAAATATATATATATATATATATATATATATATATATATATATATATATATATATATATATATATATATATATATATATATATATATATATGCGTAAAATCACAGGAAAACATGATGCTCAGATGTAGAAGAACCACAGGGAAAATTTAAATACGAAATATACGATTAAGTCCTGACTAGTTTCGTGATACTTCTTCAGAGGACTGAAGAAATATCACGAAACTAGTCAGGACTTATACGTATTTTCATTTTCCCTGTGGCTCTTCTGCATATATATATATATATATATATATATATATATATATATATATATATATATATGTATATATATTTATATATGTCTATACATATAATTACACACACATATATATATTATATATGTATATGTATATATATATATATATATATATATATATATATATATATATATATATATATATATATATATATATATATATATATATATATATCTTTATTTTTTCAAAACAATTTTGTACAACCACTGGAGATCTTGTTCAGCTTTAGTGTTTGAATCAGGTTGTCAATAAGATGTCATTTCAGCGTGTAAATAACGTTTCATTTTGCGTCAAACATCAAGAAACGAAGATTATGAAAAGTAAACTTGTACTTTCAGCTCCCCTGCGTGGAACAAAACGAAGCGTTTGTCGGGGTTTAACTTTCTAGTTAGCAAAACACATCTATGTTGGCTTTTATTGACTATAGGCATCACTACATGAAACCTTATGATTGTTTTCAGCCTGAGTAAAGAGAGGAAAAGCAATTGTTTAATTTTTATAGTAATAAATTTCTAAACAATGTTTTACTGGATAAGAAAGGGGACTTCATATTGTCTTAATTAATATTTTCATTAATGAGAAGACAAGAAAACATACACATTATTGTTTATTGATATTGTGAAGACCATTATGATATGAAGCTTACCTTTAATTTAGTAAAATACACTTAAGCTATATTGATGGAATTGTGAGACCCAACATAAAGACAATGATTAAAAAGTATGCCCTCTCCTTTCAACTACAACTCAAGGACAATTTAAATTACATTCTATAGTTTGGTTGATGAAAATTACATTCTATAGTTTGGTTGATGAAGTTTAACCCAATATGCTGTATATAGTTATTATCCCACAAATAATCAATGAACGTATTTAGTGCAACAAAGATTTGAAAAAAAGTAAAAGTATCTGTTGTGTAAGACGCATAGATGCATGCTAGAAGTAAAATAGAAGCGCAAAAGGTGAACTTAGTGGGAGGTGCATTTCTTGGAAGGGTCAATTGAACAAAGGAGCTCGGCAGTGATTGGTATTGCTATATCATCTGACTTAAGTTACATTAGACCATTACCGAAGAGGTGTGATCATCATCAAATCAGGAAACGATGAAAAAATGAATGAGCTCCGAAATTGGCAAACACATTAGGAAAAATAAAAGGAAAAATAAAAGAGACAGCGCCTCCCCAGCTCACAGGTGAAAGGTGTAGCATCATAAGCACCGACCAAAAAACTCGGTGTTTAAATCACATATTAGATGGCGCCACTGACGCAAGGCTGGAACAACTTTCGGTTCAAGGAAAGGATCAAACGTCCTTGGCAAGAATTTGAAACTAATGCCCCCTAATTAATATAGGATATCTAAACATGGCTAGTGCCTGTTACCGCAGAAGAAACCCACTTATAAATTGATTATATTTTGGGAATTCCCAAGAGATTTAATTCTTTTCAAATTATTGGTGAAGATATTACTGCTATTGACTACGCCTTAGATTTTTATAGTTGTCAAAATTTCAGTTGCATGTGAATTAATCTTGTCCATATATATATATATATATATATATATATATATATATATATATATATATATATATATATATATATATATATATATATATATATATATATTTATACATATATATACACACATATATATATATATATATATATATATATGTATATATATATATATATATATATACGTGTGAGCATATATATGTGTATATATATATATATATATATATATATATATATATATATATATATATATATATATATATATATATATATATATATTATCTTACTGTACTAGTCAGGGCCACCCATACTGGGTTGGTTTACTGTGAGCGATCAGACTCGTCTCCCACCATCATCGATCCGCAGTCGCCAGCGTGGTGATGAAAATGGCCGAACCCCAGACATGACAATGGACATGTCAGAGGCCTTTGTCCCGCAGTGGACTAGAAACGCATGCATTTGTTGTTGTCTTGTATATATATATATATATATATATATATATATATATATATATATATATATATATATATATACAGTATATATGTATGTGTGTGTGTGTGTGTGTGTGGATATATTTGTGTCCTGCAGAAATAAAAAAAATTACGATATAGTATGAAGAAGGGAAGAAGAAATCTACGGAATTATCACGCGCATGTACAGCATACAACTTTTGAAGAGAGACACTAGCCAGCCCTATTCAAAACAGGGAGGAAATATTATTTATGAGAATTTTTGTTTGGTTGCATTTGAAAATTGGAAAATAGGTCCTAAAATAAAAGTATACTAACTGTTCAACTTTGAAGAAAGCTTATTTTATAGTCATTTAAGAATTGAAAATCATAATATGATTGATGATTAAAAACTGCAAAATTTTGAAAAAGATGGATGAAATAAGAAAATATGCCTCTTCTTTTAACAGAAGGAAAAACATACAGGGATATATTCTTATTAGAATATGAAATCTCTCTCGTTTTCCTTCTAGTAAACGAGGAACCACTATGAAAGACGGGACACTGCTGTTGTTCGAACTTAAAATTCATAACTTATGTTTTATTTCCATTTATATATTGTAAGTAATTCATTCTAGTTACTTATTCCATCTTGTTAAATTAGCTTCTTAGTGCTCATCTAGTACGTGACCGGTTTTATACCGGATTTTCTATCATAGCCTATGAATTTTTGCTTTCAGTTTTTCACTTTCCATTTTGCAATCCTTGCTGTATCGCATCTTGAATACACAAGTATTCAAATGTTGACTAGGAAAGTCGAAATAATCAGTATATATATATATATATATATATATATATATATATATATATATATATATATATATATATATATATATATATATATATATATATATAATCTTTCAAACATTAAGTATGGTTGTACTTTGTGGGTCCCTTTCAGTGTTTGTATGTGTTTTTATATAGGAAAAGTTTAATTATATTTGGTTATATATGTTAATTTGCAACAATTCCCCAAAGCGTGGAGAGACGAAAGACACGAATACAACTATGATGAAAGAGCGGAAATTCCTGACAATGGATACATCGCGATGTGCCCGAGGAGCTGCACGAATGGCAGCTTTTATTCCTTAGCTTTGGAAATAATTATCAATGATTTCATTTCATGCATTCACCTCGTTTGTCTCTGATGCAGAAACCACGAAGAGATAGAATGTTTCATAGATGGTGTTGACTTCACATTTTGGATTTCAATCACCTTACGAACTTTCTGGATTTTGTTGTTTTCACAGACGGCGGTAAATATTGATGAATTTTTGGCATCTTTAGGATCATGGTAATGTGTGCTTTATATGAAAAGTATGTTGATAATAAAAAATAAAAATATCTTAATTACTCACGGGCCAAGTGAGCTGGAATGGAGATAACTTACAACGAATTCTGCGATGATGCACAGAAAGGAAGAATCAAGGTGAGCTATATAATTATACGGAAAAGCATGTATTACTAATGGTAAAAATTCTGGCTAAATATGCATCAATCGAAATATTAAAAATTGAAAGATTAAACGAGATCGATAAACAAAATCTGTAGATTAAGCGGTACTTAAAACCATAAGATATTAAGACATTATATATATATATATATATATATATATATATATATATATATATATATATATATATATATATATATAAAATTTTTATTATTGTTATTATTATTATTTGCTAAGCTACAACCCTTGCTGGAAAACCTGGATGCTATAAGCCCAGGGGCCCCAACAGGGAAAATATCTCAGTGAGCAAAAGAAACAAGGAAAAATCAAATATTTTGTGAACAGAAACAACATTGAAATAATTATTTCATATATTAACTATAGATAACTTTGACAAAACCAGAAGAGAAATCAGATAGAATAGTGAGCCCGAGTGTACCCTCAAGCAAGAGAACTCTAACCCAAAACAGTGGATGACCATGGTATAGAGGCTATGGCACTACCCAAAACTAGAGAACAATGGCTTGATTTTGGAATGTCCTAGATGAGCTGCTTACCATAGCTAAAGAGTCTCTTCTACCCTTGCCAAGAGGAAAGTAGCCACTGAATAATTACAGTGCAGTAGTTAACCCCTTGAGTGAAGAAGAATTGTTTGGTAATCTCATTGCTGTCAGGGGTATGAGGACAGAGGAAACTATTCGGTGTATGTGTAGGCAAAGGGAAAATGAACCGTAACCAGAGAGAAGGATCCAATGAAGTACTGTCTGGCCAGTCAAAGGACCTCACAACTCTAGCGGTAGTTTCACAACGGGTGGCTAGAGGCCTGACTAACCTAATAGCTATATATATATATATATATATATATATATATATATATATATATATATATACAGTATATGTATATATATATATATATATATATATATATATATATATATATATATATATATATATATATACAGATATACAGTATATATATATATATATATATATATATATATATATATATATATATATATATATATATATATATCAACCTTGAAGGCATTTGATACCGAATTCTACCAATGGGAATGTATATCCACTGGAAATTCATTTATGATAACAGCTTCTGGATGGGCAGAGATTCGAACCTATGCCTCTTAGAAGGAACTATGCCTGCGGGGACTCGACCATAGTCCTCGCAGGCATGGGTTAGGTTAAGAAGCATAGGTTTGTATCTCTGCCCTGCCAGAAGTTGTTAACATTAATGAATTTCCAGTGGGCATACATTCCTAAAGATAGAATTTGGCATTAAATGACATTGTAGTTGATATTTATATTGGCTATAATCACGAATGATAATATATATATATATATATATATATATATATATATATATATATATATATATATATATATATATATATAGAGAGAGAGAGAGAGAGAGAGAGAGAGAGAGAGAGAGAGAGAGAGAGAGAGAGAGAGAGAGAGAGAGAGTTTGTAATTCTTGTGATTTCTGATTGTGAATGATTGTGAATGTTCCAAGCAACTAATTGTTATATATGTATTGTATTTTACCATACATTCTTAATCATGTACAATATTTCTTAGTTGTTTATAATGTTTTAGGCATCTAAAATTCGCCATAAAGGGACGAAGTCTTTTATTTCTGACAAACACCTGAGGACAAGAACAAAAAACATGAGATACTTCTTTCTAAATTTAATGTGTTACTACTGACGAATTTACATAACAGGTTCGAAAAGCAAATACGGTAAAAATGATGCTTGACCATTTTAGTGTGTCGAGAGAAGTGATTACTTATCTCATTGCCATGCAAAATACGTTATTTGACGCCTTTGGTTTGCAATTACTTCCATTCACTTTCGAATTTTTTTGCATTTTCCGGATGTTCGACCCGTTTTAATTATTTGTTTATAGTTAGTGTTTTGGTAAGGCCTGCACTAACAGGACCAATATAATGTTGCGCTTTTCACCAATCGCTACTGTATCTAAAAATGCAGTTTTGTTCCTTATTTACGCAGAACTGAAAGAAGGGCTACGTGTGTAGGATTAAGTTAGTAAAAGTTCGCTATTCTTATATAGTCACAGAACTCTTGAATTTTGTAAGTAAATAATGAATAAAATGTTGTGCTTTGATAGAGTACAAAATGAGATATTATTGTTACTGCATGTGATAAGCGTTTGCTAAAATGTGTTAAACATTCGCAAAATGCAGCTAAATTTTAAAGTCATTGGAAGCTACTGCAGTGCAAAAGCGTCAAATATCGAGTTGAATAATATCTTTGAACAATCTTTGAATAGTTGAATATTATATATAACTCGTTCACATATCAAACCGGTTACGATAAATTTCCTAATGCTTTACACAACTGTGTTTGAAACATAATGTTTAGACAGAAAGAACTTACGTTTTGTTTGAAGTTCTCATTCTCTTAATTCGTCTCTTGTTAAGTATTAATAGTTCCCTTAAACTATTAAACGCATCGGATAAAAGGAAAGAAAAAACACAAATTTTACATAGCTGTTCTGTTAGTACAAAGAAACTTCGCAGATTATTCATAGAATGTATGAATGGCGGTGATTTCACCAACTGCAGGTTTTTTAGCGGAGGAAGACAAGGAAAATCAAATTATCAATCAATAGGTTTTCTTATATTCACTGGCAATCGCATGTAAAATAAGGCTTCGAGTGCTCTGTTACTGCACTGCATAGCCGTAATTAGTATCAAACAACAAGGGAGTAATTCAAAAGCCTTAAATATTCAAGGGAACATCTGTTGTTATCTATTTGTCAGTCTGTTAGATTCCATGATTGCCTGGACATTTGGGTTTATCTGAACATTGACTTGAAAGAAAAGATATACGATCACACACACACTATATATATATATATATATATATATATATATATATATATATATATATATATATATATATATATATATATATACAGAGAGAGAGAGAGAGAGAGAGAGAGAGAGAGAGAGAGAGAGAGAGCGCGCAACAAATACACCTGTTTCTAGTGCACTGCAGCGTAAAGGCCACAAATATGTCAATTCACGTCTTGGGTTTTGCCAATTTCCATCCCCACGCTGGCCAGTGCTGATTGGTGATGGTGGGAGAGTTTTATCCGATTGCTCATAGCAAACTAACCTAATATGGGTGACCCTCATTGTAAAGCTTTGCTGATCATGACGATGCGCAAAACCTTTCACCACGTTAAGGTACTCCCACCCAGAACAGATACACACACACACATATACACACACATATATGTATATAT
Organism: Palaemon carinicauda; assembly: GCF_036898095.1. NCBI lineage: Eukaryota > Metazoa > Arthropoda > Malacostraca > Decapoda > Palaemonidae > Palaemon > Palaemon carinicauda. The sequence goes on along the minus strand of NC_090733.1, from coordinate 157,674,487 downwards.
ATATATATATATATATATATATATATATATATATATATATATATATATATATATATATATATATATATGGTATTGCGCAAGGATGTGGTGACCCCATTGCTAACCTTTTGTGTGGTCACTCAATGTTGTCACATTATTGAGTGGTAGATTACTTAGCTCAATTTTGTTATTGATCGTACAGCTTACCAGTTCACCCAGCTGGTAAACAGCTTTAATATCTGCAGAGAGTAAAGAAATTGCTTGGGGCTAGCAATCTCACCCCTAAAGATTGCTGAAAAACTTGAAAGGCTCTATTCTTCAAGTGTGACCTCCAACAAGAAATTAAGGTGTATGATAAAGTATAGGTATACAGTACACACACACACACACACATACAGTATACACACACACACACACACACACACACACACACATATATATATATATATATATATATATATATATATATATATATATGTATAATATATATGTGTGCGTGTGTGTGTTTGTGTGTATGATAAATTTAGAATTCTTATTGCATTCTCTGCATGCTATTTAAGTTTTAAACAATACTGAAATGAAGCAAGTGGAGAGAGAGAGAGAGAGAGAGAGAGAGAGAGAGAGAGAGAGAGAGAGAGAGAGAGAGAGAGAGAGAGAGAGAGAGAGAGAGATTCTTATGTAATCTCGTAATGGCATCTGAAGCTTGTTGGAGCCAGAACTCTTACAAAATCTGATAATGGCTTCTGGCAACGTCCTAGAAATTGTTAACTAGTATGACCATGGTCAGTGGAGGAGTATCGATACTGGTAGGAGTGCCACTAGGAGTAGTGGTAGCAGTAGTAGTAGTAGTAGGGCTAGTAAGAACAGAAGAAGCGCCTCAGTATGTCAAGAGGTGAAGGGGTAGTGAGAGTTTGCAAGTTGGTAAACTCAATTTTGTAATAATGATGTAGCTGCCGGGTCTTGATTATAGATGCAGCTGGAGAATCGGTAAATACTTTCGCTGTTGGGGGTCATAAACTTGTCTGTTTATTTTTTCTTTTGATACTTCTTATTTTTTTAGTTTCCTGTATCTTTCTTGATTTTATGGTCTTCACTATTATTGCGCAGTATAACGAAAATGCCTTTTGTTATCAAAATAATCCCTCTTATCAGAGCACTTAGTAATTTAGTTTTGGTGGAGGAATAGCATATTTTCACCTTGCTTCTAGCGGGTATTTAACTGGAAAGATATTGGCAAAAATATTAGTTTCATATTTCTCCTCCCTTCACAGGAATACAAAAGGCAACACAAAATAAATATTTTATCTTCTAATCCCATCCTTATTCATTTACTACTCACAATTTAAGGCGATATTGTTATCGACAGCAGATATCGCTCGCACGCCAAAAGGTCAACTTTGCCAAAACAACAGGGGAAAATAGCTTGACACTTTGTGCATCAAGATGCTACACGAGGTACTTCAGCGTGCATTATAAGTCCTGATAAGTAACCTGTAAGCCCTAATATATAACCTGTCACCTTCCTCGTTGTGTCATGTCAGCAGTTATACTAGATGTGAGGCCAAGAAGGGTCAAGGAGAGAGCGCCCTGCCAAATATCTAATGTCCGCGATGCATTCAAAATCATCGAATAATGTGACTGCCGTTTTTAACATTTCTTAGATGTGCTGGCTTGTTTTAATATATTTGTATTTATATTTCCGTTCCTTTGTATGAGTAGATACGTGAGTGGTACATTTCTGTATTATAAATGATTAATAACATACCCAATATAGCTTTATAAAGCGACAGTTGATATGTGAGTAATTATTTCATAACTGATTGAAATGCAAAATTCAAGTTTCTCGTATGCATGAAGTCATGACATTCCCTGTCTCTTTCAGTTGTTACAATAAGTAATCCAGTTCTAAATTCCATTTTACACCGACGAGAGTTCAAGCAGGTCAGCGCCTCTCTCACTGTCAGTTTAGAAAGGCTTCAACAGGTTCCCCTGCTTATAACACAGATTTGGGTTAGGCCAACCGATAGTGTCCATTCATTGGACTCTCTCTCTCTCTCTCTCTCTCTCTCTCTCTCTCTCTCTCTCTCTCTCTCTCTCTCTCTCTCTCTCTCTCTCTCTCTCTCTCCTCATCGTTTATGTCATAAAATCTTTATTTTTTTATGACTGTGCTGCTGTTCAGTCCCGAAAATATCTTAGATAACTATATAGTTGTTCAAGTAAATGATAATGTCATCATCATAAATGCTCATAATTTAATTATACAAAATGTAGTAGGAATATTTATTTTTTTTCAACCTGTCAGGCAAGGAACTTGAAAGTCGCATTGGCAAACATTGTGTAAGGAATCGGAAGGTGAACATTATGTTTTATCCAGAAATTGAAGAAGGAAAGGAATGGTATCGACAACGCTTAGTAAAGTAATGAATTAATAGTGCTGGTATATTAGTGAATGAGAATGTATACTGTATACAATACGTAAAGGCGGGAAATAATTGCCAACCTGGCATCGTAATAGAACGAGTAGGCCTATATTGTTGTGACGGAGAATGATTGATCTATTAACACAAAGGCATACCTCAACTAGATCTCAAGTCTTCTAGGAAGATGTATAGATGCAGACCAATCATTTATATCAGTTTTAGGAATATTAAGGAACGATTAGAATAGATCAAATATTTAAATATCGAAATTTAACGCATAAAATTATCAATGAAACTGCTTGGAAGTATTCTCTCCTATGTTATTGTTTTATAACAATTTCGATTTATTTTCCTAATCGACGTCATGATTGTTTAAGAAAAATCTTTAAATCTTGAAAATTACCCGAAGATTAGACTTGAGAATTCGATATGAGCTGTAGAATATTTTATAAGTTTCTTGTTTTAGATGTAAGTCAGTCATATTAGAATTTTGTAAGTATCATGAAAAAGTCACGAAGTAAAATCAAGGAAGTACTAATGCATGCTAGCTACCTCCGTTCTTCCACTTTATATAAATATTCATAGTTCGTTCTTCTCTGCTTGCATTTCTAACGCCTTCACTACCTGACATTGCTATCGTTCACTTTCAACTTTCTGCTGATATGAAAACTTTCAAACTATTTTTCACTACTTTCATTAGCTTCAATTTGCAATCGCAAATCCAAACTGTATGGCCCTCAAACAACATCCGGTTTACAATACATTCACTAACTACTTTTTTTTTATATATTTGCAACATCTGTTCCGGCAGGCTTTTCTAATCACTCACTCCATGCAAATTTAAATAGTCATAAGGACCTACCAAAATCTTAGATTTAGACTTGGTTTTACATGAAACTAAACCCTCTGTAATCGGAACTTGCTTTCTTGAGATTCTGTTATATTAGATTTTTTTTTCTAGACCAAGTTATGAAAGTATCCTCTAGGCCTTGACTATACACCACCATCCCACGCCCCACCACGTTTCACCTTTATCAGATCTATCATAAACTTTCTCTAGGTTCATGTATGTCCTTTACCCTTTAACTTTCGCGCAGTTTTGAGACCTTTGTTATTAAATTTCTTAAAGAACCGTGTTACTACCAATGATGCTGATATTTTTTTAATAACCTAGCTGGTGACTCTAACTCCTAAAATTCGATCTTAAGTGTTTACTAGCTTAGCAATAAAGAGAGAAGTCAGTGGCAGGTGAGATAGAACTCAAGGAAAGGATAAGCTATTGATCAGACGTTCTTGTACGTACTCCGTCATTTCACTTTGCACAGGCAATACTGTACTACAACGTAATGAATACCTAGCAACATTTCGTGATATTTTCGACCACAGCCTTCATCTTTTATAGTGTTAGAAATATATAATATACTACTGTCAAAATAAAATTGGAATTGTTTCTAGGTTTCAGATAATTAAAGTGATGATAATCTATGCCACAAGGTTCAGATGTTTTGGCTTACCATGTTAGTGTATAATAGTATTTTCTGCCTAAATATCAATAGCCTCTCGGAATTCGATCTCTATTTCAGACAAGATTGTTCGAAATCATGTGTTTATTTTATTCAAGAAATCAAATTATGATTTAGATCATCGGCACAAGATATTTGGTTTGACCTTTTTCCATTTTGATCATTTGGATAAGAAACTCCAAATTAGGTTATTGGTTGTAGTTTTAGATTAGGCCAGCCATGTCCTAGCTCTGACTATTTCTACTTATTAGCCAAGACCGTAATTAGTACGATCTGAGGAACAAATAGAGAAGTTTTTGCCCGATTAAAAGGTAAAAGAAAACATCGAACAAACATTATTACAACTCTTTCAAAGCTTGTAGTAACCGTCAGTAAATGGACAAGTCATATACTGCGAGTGCCTGGTAAGGGAAAAGCGCTGGGAAGTTAACAAGAAGATATTTTTGATAGGAGAAAAGTATGGTAGCAGTGTCTCTTGCCAATAACGCGTGTAGTTCTGTAACCCAAAAGAAGCGCGTACTTACAGTTCTTTGTAATGTACAGTATGTAGTTTTACACCTCAAGCACTGTGCTTATCGCTCTCTGGAAGTCTGGATCATTATCTGCTATGTCTGTAGCGGAGCCACGTTTTAACACCAATTGATTTGTATCGAAATTCTTTGATTTCCTTTGCTGTAAAACTGCAATGGGCCTCCGATTAATGTTATTAATGCTGATGATCTCAACTTTACGAAAGACTGCAATGCTAAATCTTGATTATGACAAATGAACACTATTTTTGAATGTTTTAATTCAAGTTTTTATTTATTGATATGTATCTTTACTTGTTTTTTCTCTATCTTTACATGTTAACGAGCATTCATGGTCCTTGACGAATGTTTTTTTCGTTTCGAATGTTGATTATGATTACGATAACATTAATGGTAACAACTGATATTGCCTTGTTGATTAAGATATAGTTTTGATAAAGTTATACGTCTCATTTCCTTGGATTTTTTCACGATGGTTCTTCCCTTTTACTAGTACAATCTTTTGGCCTTTGTCAGAAATTAACGTGACCAAATATTCACCGTCAGGTTCGTTATCTATTAACTTGACACGCATTATCTCGGTAGATACTTTCTACAAGCAGGGAGCTCTTCAGTTCTCTTTCAGTTAATTCTTTTTTTCATGTTTCAGCATTCATCTTTTTCTATAAATTGTCTTTAATGCTTTGTGTGGGTAATGGATAAATTATGTTGAGAGTGATTGTATGCATTAGCACTGTGTATCAATATCAAGGTTTGTTATATGTAAATATATATATATATATATATATATATATATATATATATATATATATATATATATATATATATATATATATATATATATATATATATATGTGTGTGTGTGTGTGTGTGTGTGTAGAGAGAGAGAGAGAGAGAGAGAGAGAGAGATGTTCTTTGGTTCTCTTCTTTGTTATATCTTCCGTGATAGTTTTAGTAAATTCATTTTCTTATTTCGTTTTTAATTTTGGCCTATATTTCAACAATGGATTCAAACAATAAAGCGATACTTAATTATGGTAGAATATCAGAAAGGATTGTGCTATATCTTACAGATTTAAAACTATTGGCTAAAGTTGTTATACTATACCTCTATGCAGCAAATTCATAAATATTTATCTGGAATTATTTTTCGTTATGTCATTACTATTGTCATAAAATTTCAGGTATTCAACGGATTTTTTTTTTCAATTTTCCTCTATTAATCCCTGTTTTCTTATCAGGTTTAATTGCAGTTCTTTTGATAAAAAGAATATATATCTTTTTTTTTCTCCGTAAGTAGAAAATAATGGTTGGCTAATATAACTAAGTATTCGTTAAAAGGATTTTTTGTTAAGTCAAATGTTAGCATAAAAGAGTAGATTAGTGTAGAGATGCCATCACAAGTTAACATAAAAAAAAATCTTAAATATTTCTCCAGAATAATCATCAGATTAGAGTCTAATTAAGCAAAACTATTCCGGCTGACTTGGTGCTAACTTGATGTTCATTTTGTAGATGTATCCTCTTTCAATATTTTATATGTACGGTTTGAGAATTAAATTGAAAGTTACAACTTAAAATTTTATAGACCTACTTCTAGAATAGAAATGAGAACCGTTTATGATGAAGTTTACGGTAATAATTTAGAGAGACAACTATTGGAGGATTATTTTTTTTAACAATTCCATGAGATGTATGATGGAATTTCATGTTTCTTTATGTACAGTACAGTCTATTTCATGTTGCTCTCTTTGAATTAGTGTCTCGTGAAGTTAATTCTAAAAATACCTTGTGTTATCAAGGGGGAATCTCCAATCAAGTTTAGTTTCATTTTTTCAAATTTTCACATGTATAACGTTTCAGTTTAATGTGAATCATAATGAATTTGTATATAACTTTTAAATCTCTCTCTCTCTCTCTCTCTCTCTCTCTCTCTCTCTCTCTCATACTTTGTGACATGCATTACGGAAATCTCCTGGGGCTGTCATAAAAGGTATTTCCAAGTTGTTTCCTTGAGCTGTAACATCGTGTGAAGAGAATTGTACAGAGTTCAACATGATTCCTTTCTCTCTCTCTCTCTCTCTCTCTCTCTCTCTCTCTCTCTCTCTCTCTCTCTCTCTCTCTCCTCTCTCTCTCTCTCTCTCTCTCTCTATATATATATATATATATATATATATATATATATATATAATAAGGTCGAATTAATTCTTCAGTCTTGAGAGATATCTATGCATCTCAAGTCAGTTGTAACGTATATTATAGTTTAAGTATTCTCATTGCATATATGCCGAGGTCAAAGTCCGAATGGTTAATTCAATTTATCTTTCCTGCATCAGCATATAAATATGAAGTCTCTTTAAGACTCATACTAACATTCTGTGTTTTGTAGTTTTTAAACATAAGTCACACTTTTGAGGACCTCCCCCCCCTCTCTCTCTGTCTGTCTGTCTGTCTGTCTGTCTCTCTCTCTCTCTCTCTCTCTCTCTCTCTCTCTCTCTCTCTCTCTCTCTCTCTCTCTCTCTGTTTCTAAATAATCCAAAGCTTTTATAATTCTATAAAAATACCTGTTCCTTTTCAATCTATATTGATTAGTTCAAGGTTTTCTTCAACTTTTCCGTTCAAGCAGTTGTCTGTTCTCGCTCATAATCACACTTTCCATTTTAAGGAGCTTGCCTTTTGCGTCTGTTATATTACTGATTTTATTTACTGCCTCGTGCGCACTTTTACACCGGTCAATTTAGAATCCATCTTTGGCCCCACATTAGTCTCTCTCTCTCTCTCTCTCTCTCTCTCTCTCTCTCTCTCTCTCTCTCTCCTCTCTCAACTGTCTACTGCATTAGATTGGTGGATGGGCAAAGGTCCAAGTCTTCAGCAATCTTCCTGTCGAATGCATCTGAACGTAGACCAACATTCACTTACTCGTTATAGTCTGCTTTTCTTAACATTCCCTCGGTCGGCAGTGTATTTGGTTCATCGTGTTTCATCTACGAGTAGCTTAGGCAGCCAGTTAACTAGGTTATTAACCATATTTTGAACTACAATTTCCCCTATAGACGTACCTCTCTTCCTGTATCTTTAACGTTACTAAAAATTTATTGTCATCAACTGGTTTTGAATGACAACAAAAAGACGCAGGTCTATTGAAAATCTTGAGTGAATGGGAATTTTGTCACTACATTTCCATACTCTATTTTGGATTTTCATCAACATTCTCATATAAATGTACATTTAATTCTAATTCATTATCAATCTTTAGGCTGGGTACATATTTTCACAGTTTTATTTTGTTGATTAGTAAGTTTAGTTATATTTCTATAATTACCACGAAAGTACTATTGTAATGCTGCGAAATTTGATTTCCCCTAAAGAATCATTACCAATTTACTGTCTACACTTTCCTCACTTTGTATGTATTTTTTTTTCTTTCTCATTGCACTCCGTTATTGTAACTCCTCGCATTTACGATCGAACCGTTCACAAAGGAAACGTGACCTGCCTGATGAACAAAGACGAAGGGTTAAGATAGGCTAGATCTTTCGTAAGAATGGGAACTTTTTCGAATGAAAGGGCGATACACAGAAAGGCACCAAGCTTATAATTCAAAATTTTTGTTTACTTTCTTTTCATGAGGTCAGTGAAATAATCATCCAGCTTATCTAAGCCATATTTTATACTTGTGAATTTAGTGGTTATTATTTAGTATAATAACCATAATAAGGGAAAAAATCTGGTTAGTTAAATTTAGTAATAAAAAATGGGTAGGCTATTCCCAGCTACATGATGAGATGGAAGCAAGTAAAAAAGAAATGAATTGTAATTAAACAAAAGAGATAGATGGAAAAATTGGTGATGATAATCACCGATAATTTAGTCTTAATCTAATCCTATATTATTATTATTATTATTATTATTATTATTATTATTATTATTATTATTGCTTGCTTGCTAAGCTATAACCCCAGTTGGAAAAGCAAGATGACATAAGCCCAGGGGCTTTAACAGGGAAAGTAGCCAAGTGAAGAAAGGGAACAAGGAAAAATAAAATATTTTAAGAACAGTAACAACATTAAAATAAACATTTTCTATAAAAACTATGAAAACTTTAACAAAACAAGAGGAAGAAAAATAAGAGAATAGTGTGACCGAGTGTACCCTTAAGCAAGAGAACTCTAAGTCAAGAGACAGTGGAAGACCATGGTACAGAGGCTATGGCACTATCCAGGACTGGAGAACAATGGTTTAATTTTGGAGTGTCCTTCTAGAAGAGCTGCTTACCATAGCTAAAGAGTCTCTTTTACCCTCACCAAGAGGAAAGTGGCCACTGAACAATTACAGTGCAGTTGTTAATCCCTTGAGAGAAAAAGAATTGTTCTGTGAGCTTAGTGTTGCCAGGTGTATGAGGACATAGTAGAATCTGTAAAGAATATGCCAGACTATTCGGTGTATGTGTAGGAAAATGGAAAATGAACCGTAACCAGAAAGAAGGACCCAATGTAGTACTGTCTGGCCAGACAAAGGATCCCATAACTCTCTAGCAGTAGGATCTCAACGGGTAACTGGTGTCCTGGCCTACCTACCACCGATGGACATATTCATTTGCTGTTGTATTACAAGTGTTTATTACAAGCACAATGGATTCCTGTAGTTACTAGAAATTAGTCAGCTATAGTTGCCTATCGTTGGAATTTATGACAAAATGATTTATATAGCAGATTATGCATGGATATATCATTGCAGGACTCATTTTGAAAATATCGTATACATTAAAGCATAAAACAGATGGATGTTTCGATAACAAAAAAAGAAACTGAACTCTCAGTTAACAGTTTTTATAACCATGAAACTGGTAGTATTAATATGCTTTAAAGGCAAGATTCTAATAAAAAGCATTGGCTGTTCTTAGTAGCTGTGCCTGTTTTAATTACCACCACCAACAATAAGAAAAAAAAAGTGACCAAATAAATCTCCACAGGTATCGCACACCTCCCTTTTACTAATTGCCTACTTTTCAACGTGCTCCTCTTCGTCATGTTGGCATTTAAGGCTATGAGAATTTGTGATTATATAACTCCACCCCATCAGGCCTCAAGAAACGGAGAGCCATATTATGAAAGCTGCATAAGATTGACTTTCAGAATCTCTCACGTGGTTTGAAGTAGATTTTAATTTACCCAGACAAGATATTGTTAGTTTCAGACCACTTGGACTTTTAGGAAAACTCCAGGATGGTTACTAAAGTAATCTGAATTTACCTGGCTCTAACTTAACAAAATTGTTATGTGGAAGTACTTTTAAGTCACCTAACCGCATAATTCTGAGCACACAAAGCTTTACCTAAATTCACAGAGAAACTGAAATTATTGAAGGTAAAGAAGAACCAGAGTAGTTTTTTTTTTTTTATAAATGTAAGTTTACAGAAATATTTTGGATTTTCTTCGATATACCCTTGTGAAAATACTCCCCTCTAAGTTTTGTTCCCTTGTCTTTGAATTAATATTTTTTTACAAATAGATATTTTATGTTCCTTACAAGAAACTAGCCACCCGACTGCTAGTTTCTATATAGGAAGGATGAGATATATGGGGTGGTTCAAGACCCTGTCAATGGATATTAGTTTAAATTTTTCTCATTTTTCTCAAAAAGATATCTGTGCTGCCTTTAATAGGGTTAAACCCTAAGGATTATACATACATACACGTAACTTGTTCCTTTAGTTTTTTTTTTCTTTCTTTTTTTTTTTTTGTGTGTGTATGTGTGTAAACTTTTAGTGACTTGTGACTAGTGTCAGTCCTAGTGTCCTGAGGTGCTACTCAGCTCTTTGGTTGTTATTGTTCATTTATTGTTATTACTCTCGTCACCTTGGCCAGTCATATTGCCCCTTTGCCATGAAAAATCAAAATAATCGTTCTGCTAGTAATAGTATCGTTTCTCCCTAGATGGACTAGCTATATCACAAGAGCACCTGTTGGCTAAAAATGCCAGGCAATTCAACGAATGAACCTAGAAATGTACCGGTTTTTTAGGTTTTGCACTTTGTACTTGATCCCTGGGGAGACATAAAACAATTCACAACGCCGAGAGCCATCAACGGACTGACCGAACTTTGAACAAAATAGGCACCATTTAGCCAAGACTTATTACGATTTACTGCACCTTTCAGTTGTGGGCGCTTTTTGGTGTCACATCCTTACAGAAAAACATAAAGGGTGCTCTGTATTCAAATGTTGTTTTATTATACGTCATTGATTTTAATTTTATTTCTACATTTTGGCATTTTATTTTCTGGAAAGTCGATTTCATTAATGGTTATTTAATTTTTAATAAATGTTTGGAAAAAAAAAACATTCAACTATTCTTGATTGCAAAATATACCAACATGTGAGTGATAATGAACATGAAAAGAAAGGAGAGAAGATAGAATATATCTAAAGAAGATCTTGGTTTTAATAGTTGGTTTAAAGACACGGTAATATGACGTCAATTGCCCATTAAACTTGATTCATTGCGTCTCGCTATGTAAATGCGTATAAGGCTTGTTTGGTTTTAATTTTGCAATGCTGATTGTGTACATGCTAAGTGTGTCTTCAATTAGTTTTTTAGAGCAGTTTTTGTTTAGTGTTGATCTTAGCGCAACATTCTTAATTGTATATCAAGTGAAACTAATTGGAAACATTACCATTTCACGCTCTTATCCTTGTATCTCATTGTGTATTTGAATATTTTTATTTATACTTCAATCTTGTAGTTACGTAATTTTATTTTCTTGTGTTTAGGTGGGAACGTTTTTATTCCCCCCTCTCTCTCTCTCTCTCTCTCTCTCTCTCTCTCTCTCTCTCTCTCTCTCTCTCTCTCTCTCTGTAGCTCTTAAGGTCTAAACAATGATGATATATATACTTAGTTCACCATCACAACAAATGTTCTACCACGCCTTATTTCATTTGGAGACTCAATACTGCATTCATGACTCTTACTACTGATTGATCTACAATGCTCATTACTTTCTCACAGCTGTACTCTTCTATCGACCACTCCCCTATAGCATTTCATTCCCTGTTGTTTCTCTTGTTATCTCATCAGCAATGAATCTATCAGGCTGCAAGGAGAGAAAGAAGCTCATTCAGTCTTTTGTACGCGATTGTGTAAGTTTAGATTGTACATGTTTGCCCGTGAATTCGAAGCTCTTGCATTAAACAGCCCCTTCTCTCTTTGTCTCTACTTTTTTGTTTGGTTATTGATCGTTGTTACCCAAGCTTACTCCGTCAGTTTGAAACTAAACAGGTGGCCAGTGATCATTTCAAGGGTTTTTTTTTTTTTTTATTTCTGATTTGTTTGAGGTTGACATTTGTTGAGTTGTTTTTATTTTATTTCTTATTGTTGAGTGGGGTTCTCTTGCCAAAATATATGTAGACATGACAGCGTTGAATTTACACTCTTTCTGCTTGATTTTGTTACCTTGGGTCATTTCACCAATTTTTTTCCTTCTGATTTGTAGATGTTAATTTCTATCCTCTTTCAAATGTTATCATAAGCTACAAATATTTTAGTGGAAAATGTAATTGTAGTTACCTGCCTCCAATTCTTGCTTAAAAAGCAGGTGCTCATTGTTCTTATGTAATGCTCACATATTACTTTCTTAAGGTTTAGCTTGCCAAGTTGTGTACGGACAGAGTTCAGTAATCTACATTCTGAACTCGCCCATTCTAATCCATGCAAGGAAATTGATATCAGTTCGATTCCACATTATCCAATAGATTTTTTTTTTTTTTTTTTTTATTTTTTTTTTAGTTGTGGGGTGAGTGGTTGAGGTTGGTAATTAATCACTTAGCTGTAACAATGTTTTCTGCTCCATACAAGGAAAGTTTTAATAAGTTTAACGATTTCACTTGTAGATTATCCTTGTTCAGTTTGTTTTTGAATTAATACATACTTATAATTTTTTCCCTGTTAATGTTACGGCTGCTAGCTATTTTTCATAAGCTACCACGAGTCTATCGTAAAGAGGTTTGTCGTATTCTGTGATAGCATCCCATTGGTCGAAGCCGTCCGAGCGGAAGATGCTATACCATCTACAAGGCCCACCTCCGTCTTTTACCAATAGGTGACATGAAACAATGGC
>NC_090733.1:157631919-157654419 GCF_036898095.1 Palaemon carinicauda | reverse complement strand
TATATATATATATATATATATATATATATATATATATATATTATAAAGGTTAAGGTCGAGGAAAAGGTCGAGAAATAAGCTACTGTGGTGGAAGTGTGCACTCCAAGAGTGCTTTTCCAGTTATTCAAATGTATACACTTTTCTCATCACATATATCTTAGGATAGTTGCCACTGAGTGAATGTACTAAATGAATAGCTAGCAACGCGCAGTTAGTCTTTTTTATTTCGTAAGCGCGTTTCTAAACAGGAAATTATCATTTGCTTTCCGCCAGGTCTAGAAGGGTACTTTTTATTGCAACAAAAAAAAAATATTAAAAATAACCACAACAAAGAAGCTAATAAAGATAGTGTGCCGACCCATATAGCCGTGCCCGAGATGTTATGAAATCCTCTCGCTGGATTGATCGAACAACATTCATACGACGCCATAAATAAAACCGAATGACGCAAACTTCAGGAACTCCCGACAGGTGACAAGTCACTTGGCATCACTTTTACGTGGGGTTGGCGGCAGGAATGGTGAGGGTAAATAACATCAGTGCTCCCTGGGTGTAACTTACTAACGGAAAGTAACAGTTGAATTAGGAGACCAGAAGTGGTTTTTTTTTTTTTTTTTTTTTTTTTTTTTTTTTTTTTTTTTTTTTTTTTATGACAGCCCTATGTGATTTTTATTTGTCGTTTGGATTTTGTTCTGATAACATTATGAAGGATGACTGGTCGATTTAGTCCAGTCGAATTGTGCAGATTTTAGGCAAATCACACCCATGGGCTTATAAGCATGGTACAGCGTTACATTACATAATTTTTAATTCATTTAGCCATGGACCCCCCTGAGAGAGAGAGAGAGAGAGAGAGAGAGAGAGAGAGAGAGAGAGAGAGAGAGAGAGAGAGAGAGAGAGAGAGAGAGAATCACATGAAAGTTACACCTGAAACAGTTTCTTACCCTTGAAGGTGCCCAGACATATACGGCAAAGAAACTGTTAGCAGTGAAGGTGTTGTCACATGTAGTGGTGTAATAGTGAGTGGGATAAGCAACACTTATGGGGGGCTGGGAGAATTGCGCAGGGATGGAGTACATGAAAGTCACCACCGCCGAACCGCTGTTCGCAGGTAAAGTACTTTTATGTAAATCAATATTTCCCACTTTGCGGTGCAATGGCGTGTCTCATTATAGAGGTTGACGATATCAATATTTTGGAGTCGAACTCTCAATTTTTTTTAAGTTGAGCTAATTACAGTATTAGCGTATAATTGATTAGAAATCCTTAAAGATATATGCAAATGATGTTCCGTTATTATGTATTTTTTTATGGTGATGACATAACAAATTTGTTTTCCCGTCTATATAGTGAGTATGTTTGAGGTTTCGAAGATTTACCTTATTCCACTTAAATCCATAGGAAATAACACATATTTAACAATCGCCTTCATATATACTCAAAATATCATAAGTATTTTTCATACTTCCTCATTTTTGCTAGTATTTTTTTTTAATGGTAGTTTTATCATAACTTTAGACGAGTGATGATAAAAGAAATCTTGATAATCAAGAGAATAATTTACAGATATTGTGAGCATAAAGTTTACCCATACATACAACCTTTAACTTTTGCATTTGTGAGTTACTGGGGACATTTTATTTCATCGGACATAAAGCAAATTTATCTCCTATTCACAAGAAATATAAAGTAAATTGATTAGGGTTCAAAACTCAGTTTTAGAAATAGTAAATCCGTCAGTTGCAAGTAATAACAAGATTTACAAGTTTTAACGTATAAGGAGCAAGAGAGGCCGGCATAAGATTGATATTGAGGTCAAGCTGTTGTCTTTTGGTGTTATATTCAGTACACCATAGTGCAAAGGGTTTAGTTAATAATGCACTGACTGAGAAAAATATTGATTGAGATTTCTAAGGTCGAGTAGCAACAAATAGAATATCAATCCTATTTATTTGTGAATGCTATGGTTAAAGCTGAGACAAGAGAGAACCAATTCGTAATAAAAACAAAAAGTAATTGAGTTTGTGCAACAGCCCTCACCCTCTGATTATACAACACGGAAGCCTGCTAGGAAAACTAGGTAACTGCCAATGAATATGTCAATACGAAGTGTTTGTGATTCCTGGTGACGAATTTTAAATGACGTCGCTTGGATTACAAAACGTTGAAGGATGATAAGTGTCTGTAAGACAGAAAATTAAAAGCAAATTTTTAAATTAAAAAAGCCCGTTTTATATGGGATCAACAGCTACATCAGCCAGTACTAAGTAGAAATATTGCTTACAGCTTGTTATGTAAAACTACGGATTTAGTTTCAGTTCCCTAGACAACGTAATATGGAATTAATATGACACTAGTCCTGAAAAAATGTACAGAAAAAAATTCTTTCATAAGGTTTGGTAAAAATTGTTATGATGAAAACCATGTGGAAAAATAATTTCTGAAAGACATCATCGTTAAAATGCCATCCGTTATTGATGAATTACAAAGTGCATAATGTGATTCTCTCTCTCTCTCTCTCTCTCTCTCTCTCTCTCTCTCTCTCTCTCTCTCTCTCTCTCTCTCTCTCTCTCGTACACACAATATACACACACACACACACACACACACACATATATATATATATATATATATATATATATATATATATATATATATATATATATATATATATATATATATATATATATCGCACATACTAAGAACTTCAATGTACCTTTATACGCTATGATATTTTTATATTTTTTCAATAAGTCTAATAATGAAGTTTCAGTTGCATCTTTTGTATAAGTCTATCGCTGAAGTTCCATTTGCATCTATCATATAAGTCCATTTCTGAAGTTTCAGTTTCATCTAAGACCATTACTGAAGTTTCAGTTGCATCTTTTATTCAAGTCCATTACTGAAGTTTCAGTTGCATCTTTCATGTAAGTCCATGACTGAAGTTTAAGTTGCATATTTTCATATAAGTCTATTACTGAAGTTTCAGTTGCATCATTCATCGAAGTCCATTACTGAAGTTTCAGTTTCATCTTTCATCTAAGTTCACTAGTGAAGTTCTAGTTACATCTTTCATCTAAGACCATTACTGAAGTTCCAGTTGCATCTTTTATGTAAGTCTTTCACTGGAGTTTCAGTTCCATCTTTCATCTAAGTCCATTACTGAAGTTTCAGTTACTACTTTCACCTAAGACCATTACTGAAGTTCCAGCTGCATCTTTCATCTAAGTCCTTCACTGAAGTTCCAGTTTTATCTTCATCTAAGTCCATTGCTGAAGTTCTAGTTACATCTTTCATCTAAGTCCATTAATGAAGTGCCAGTTGCATCTTTCATCTACGTCCTTCACTGAAGTTCCAGTTACATCTTCAACTAAGTCCATTACTGAAGTTCCAGTTGCATCTTCATCTAAGTCCATTACTGAAGTTCCAGTTGCATCTTCATCTAAGTCCAATACTGAAGTTCCAGTTGCATCTTTCATCTCAGTAGTTTCATAAAAAAAGCGTCGTTTGGTCGATGATGACGCCATGCGGCGAAAGGTGTAGTACCGGCAGCCGCTGTTGACGTCATAGTAACCTAATTGGATGTAGGAAGCGCACAAAACAAACATGGAAGTGGAATAGGTAATGAGGTCAACCATGGCTACTTCCTTTCCATCTTCACCTTCCAAAACTTGAGTTATGATCCTTTAGTGATTACTCCTTCATAAAAGATCGTTTTTATTTAACAAACAGATGTTGCATCTGAAAGTATAAGAAACAATCCGGCTCTATCTCAACTCAGTTTGTTGGGAATAATGTTTCCAATTGGGCTTCAGCACTTGCTGTTTGGACGGTATTCTTCCTCCTTATTTTGGGTATTGGGATATTGCTAGTTTTATTTTAAAGTCATAGACTTATTTTTCATATGATACAGTTTTATCATTTATGTAATAACGCCGGTTATTATATGTATTCTGCAATGAAGAATTTTGTTATTTGATTTGATTTATGAATTAAAAAACATTACCTCGGGGAATTTATTACAAAGTGGAAGATCATAAATGATTAAAGCCTTCTTACATAAATATAACAAAATGATTTTTATGATTAAACAAAGGTAGAGGATTCAACTTTAGCTGTTACCAATTAAATTTTATTAGTTGTAGAGATCGAAAATTATTCCCTGGCCCCTGGATTAGGTCGATTAATTATTGATTTGTCTTTTATTTATATGATTTTCTCCTATCCTTGAATTATATGGGTTTTGTTTTTGTAAGAAAAAATGAGGTAAGCAATAGATTTCTGTCTTATCGAAGAGATTTATATTTTCTACTGGAATTTTTTTTTTTTTTTTTTTTTTTTTTTTTTTTTTTTTTTTTTTTTTTTTTTTCGTGGAGAAAAGGATTGCTATTTGTACGAAACTCCGAACTTAATTCCTAAAATCATTTCTACTTAATAACCTAAGGCCGGCCCGGAAGGCTAGGCCAAAAAATTAAAACTTTGAATTCAAGTTAATATACCTCATCTTTAGGTCAAGAATTAGCTTATAGAATAAATCCACGATGTCATAATTTTGTCAAACCCAGCTAAATCTAGAAGCAACTTTTAACTTGGGCAACTATAGGAGTTGTTCTAACGAGAAAGACCAAGTGGTAGTGATAATATAGCTTAAATTATAAGCAGCACAATCTGTTTATTCAATAAATTCCTTATGTCTGATTATCCAAATCGAAGCGAAACTTTTGTTACAAATAAAGTATGTAATGAGATAATTCAGGGTTGTGGTGGCCTATGTGGTGATCGCCAGACTGGCGTTCGAGTCCCGCACAAAACTCGTTAGTCACTTTGGTCGCTGCAACCTCACCATCCCTGTGAGCTAAGGATGGGGCTTTTGGGGGAGCCTACAGGTCTACCTGCTGAGTCATCAGAAGCCTTTGCCTGGCCGTCCCTGGTCCTAGCTTGGGTGGACAGTGGCCACGGGGCTGATCATATGTATATATTGTCCGTCTCTAGGGTGTTGTCCTACTTGCTGGGGAAATGTCACTGTCCCTTGCCTCTGCCATTCATAACCGGCCTTTAGACCTTTAAATGATAATATTAACTATAATAAGATTCAGGTGAGAGAGAGTTGAAAGCGTACGCATGCGCACACACGCACACACTATATATATAAATATATATATATATATATATATATATATATATATATATATATATATATATATATATATATATATATGTGTGTGTGTGTGTGTGTGTGTGTGCGCGTGTGTGTGTGTGTGTGTGCGTGCGCGTGTGTGTGTGTGTGTGTGTATATAAATTTCACCATCATCAGCCGTTGCTTGTGCACTGCAGGACAAAGACCTGAGAAGTATGGTCTACCTTTGTTATTATACTAGCAACTTTTCTTCGCTCGTCAATCCATTGTCTTCGCCTCGTTTCCCTGCTTCTTGTTTATTATCCAGTGATGCATTCAGTTATCCTTAAAGTCCATCTATTATCTGCCATTCGCATTATATGTCCTTTATATTTCCATTTCTTTTTCTTGTCATTATATCCTCTTCTTTAGTTTACGGATTAAAGAGGGCTTACTTCGTATACATTATTAGGAAATAGATAATTATATACGTGACTTACAAATAGTTTTTTTTTTTTTTTAAGAGAGTGAGGACTCACGCTTCAGTGGTCCCCAGTCTAATAATGATAAATAATGTAAGAGAAACGGATGTTTCCCTGGTATTTCTCATCGTTTGACTCTCAAATCTAAAACTGTAAAAGTAAATCATCACTATCCGCTCTCTAAGATTAATCCATCTGGTTTCGCATCAGAAGGAAAAAAATAATAAAGTCATGAACTTTGAACCACTTTGATCAGAACCTTTAAACCGGTTTTTGTTATTTTTTTTCTTTTTTAGGCAAGATAACCATTTCTCTCAATCAGCAGTGATCTTATATAGTAAGCTGTCTGCCATAATTACTCTTATCTTCGTTATCACTCTGATAATGCTGGTCACCATGCAACAATCTTCAACTTTCTCCTTATTTTGTAATGATTCTGGAAAAGAATGTGTCATTTTGGGCAATCTGATGCTAAGCCTGTCTTCCCTATTTTTATTCTTGGAAGGGTGAGTGTCTTTTTGTGTTGTGAGATACATTGTACGAGTTAGGTCATTCTTTCAGCTCCAGCAACCACGACAATGAGTAAAACCCTCTCCATAATTACTGATATCTTATTATGACAAATTAGTTTTTTCCTAGAAATTGGGATTTTAAACGTCAGGGTATCCAGCAATATTATTTAGGGCAATAATCCATTCCACGACCCGTCAAAAATAACTGCTAGATATTTAAATAGATATGCACTCACATGACCTCCCTCTCACCAGGTATGACTAAACCCTCTCCCACACCCAAGGGACTACTCCCTCTTCCCCTACCCGAGTGACAGGGAGAGCTGAGCGTAACCGTAAAGAAATACACACACACATACATACACACACACACACACACACACACATATATATATATATATATATATATATATATATATATATATTTGCATTAATTTTCATTCTCTTTCGTTCTAAATTCAAATTTAAATGGGTTTCATACCCAAGAGTTGAATGACTTTCTAATGTTGTAAGATCAGATGTAGCCCATTTCCTGATGCCCTTTTTGTCTAAATGAGATGAATATCAAGTTTGTTCTCTTCTAAACAATGCGGAAGTTGCCTATATTCTTTATTATGGTGGATAGAGTCTCTTGCTATGTTTTCTTTAGTGAACTATTTTTCTTCACTGTTCAATTTCACAAAGATATTGTTATGTTTTCTGTGTTTTCCAAAATGAAAATTTAGAATGGACTGTTATTCAACTAATTGCTTATGCATTGACAACTTTTCTATTGTTGGTATATTACGCAAGTTCGTGGGAAAAAAAACGTAACCTCAGTTCCAGTCAATGCGAAAGGCGTTGTTTTCTTTCCAGATCTAGCGCAAATGCCTGTGTTGTTTACTTTGTAGGACCTTTTCATGCATTATGGAATGTGAGATGATATTTTCTGAAACTTGATGATATTAGTAGTGTTTGCTTCTTGTACGTGTAGCTATTTTATACATGTTCGTGTTTAGGCTACTACTAGGGGCAAGGGCTTCAAGAGTGCATTGTGTGTTTAATAGTCCATTATAATATGATTTTTAAATTTCTAGTAGAGAGAGAGAGAGAGAGAGAGAGAGAGAGAGGAGAGAGAGAGAGAGAGAGAGAGAGAGAGAGAGAGAGAGAGAGAGAGAGATGTTTTACGAATCTGCCTTTCAATTGGATAATAGACTTAAACACAAAAGTAAATTCCACTTTCGTTAAGGGGATTTTACAATATATTCAGAGATGACAATCATTTTAATTGAGCATAATGAAAATATCCCGCTGTTTTACCTTTACTATAGACATAAATTAACTACAATAATAATTATTTAACAAATTTTGTGAAAGCCATCCTTAATAATTACCAATATCTCTTAAATGCTGTCTGATGAGTACAGGAATTTAATTATTTTAGAGTTATAGAAAATCTTTGACATGGATGCATTCTATATAAGTAATTGATTAGCTTATCTTCATAATTATATAGGTAGACAGAAGCAAAACAGTTAAAAATCAGTTTTATCCGGAAGTTTAATATACAATTTTCATGATTTCTGAAGCATTCTTAATATAAATACATCTATTGTTTGTAGATGTAGGTGCATTATAAAGAATTATCAAAATTTCCAAGACTTTCGGCTGATTGTAACTGTACTTTCTGAAGAAAAAATTAATCGTTTTGCCTCAATTATTTTTTTTTTTTACCATATCGATCATTAGACAGACACCAGGTTGTATATCACAGAAGTCAATCCAATATTTTGAATAAAACAAAACTGCCACCAAATCTTAAGTTCGGAGTTCTATGATTGGTTTACTTTAAACTTTAATTTTATGGCAGTCATGTTCACGTCCTTTACAATACAATAGTAACAACTTACCTATTATTATAACTTTAAGTCTTGTGTGGCAAAACATAAGAAAGATTCAGCTTGAAATAATGACCAAGTTGCTCTTTAATGCTATTATTGACCTAAATATTTAAATAGGTAAGTAGACCAATGTCTCAAGACCATTATTTATCAGCAAAATGTCAGTAGCTATTGTGTAACTTATTTTAAAGAAAAAATCGATAGTAAAATAGTTATCTTTAACAAAGACGGGTCACACTCTGGAGTGAACATACAATAACTTTGATTGTGAGAATCGATCACCTGATAAACTTTTTAAGTCTCAGCAACATGCTACTGTGTTATCAATATTCAAACTACTTGGTTTCATTTTGAGGAAAAAATATACGAATGATGAAGATGCTTGTTCTTGCTGCTGAAAGATTGAATCCTAACCTTTTTTATATTTTATTCAAACAAAAACTAGTTTACTTTCAACCATTATTGCAATAACATAAAAACCGTTAGGTTGCAGGATTATGAATTAAAAAATAAAAAGATCAAGACATCAAAGCCTTTAGATGTGGTTTACACGCTATTTCTCATATGCTAATAACCATGTCGTTTAATTTACTGATATTAACGATATTGAATGGAGGTTAGAGAATAATATTAATAGATAGCTGGCTTTGTAAATCGCTTAGATATCAAGGAACAAAGACATCATCATCTCTTCTGATAACTCTTGAATAATTAGCTTCTGCTAACAGCAAGGCTCTCTCTCTCTCTCTCTCTCTCTCTCTCTCTCTCTCTCTCTCTCTCTCTCTCTCTCTCGCATGTTGATCTCATATTTATAGCTCAAGTGAACTTAGCGGGAGAAGCCAATTTTGAATAATATCTCTCGAACCTGTGACATTATACATTCAAATTGAAGAACTTTACTCAGGTTCGTTTACCTCAGTCAGAATATTCTTAAGCTTATAGAAAGTCTAGTACTTTCATTTTCCTCAGTATTCTTATAAGGTAACTGGTATGGTCGTTCTGTCAAATGTTGAGTTTCATAGATTAGGATGTACGCTCAATCATATCGGAAGGTACTCATATACGCGCTCCCACTAATGTGTACCTTGCATGTTAAGGAGAGAGAGAGAGAGAGAGAGAGAGAGAGAGAGAGAGAGAGAGAGAGAGAGAGAGAGAGAGAGCCTTGCTGTCATATATTGATACCAAGGAATTTACTTGATAAGATGGTATCAATCATTTGTGTTTGATTCTAAATTAGTATTAAATTAATTTTTCATAAACGTCGCCTTTTATCATTGTACTATTATATAACGAAAACTGTATTTTTTGCTATTGTTTACTTGCTTTCTACCACAGTTTATGACTGGCTGACATATCGACCGTTGATGAATTGTCATTTTTACCAGGAAGTATACATTTAATATGTACAATTTATTTTATCAGAGACCAGTGTAATAATTTTGCTTTAACTTGTGTCAAGACAAACGCATCTACTCCAGAGACATATCATGCTACAAGTTGGGGAGAAAATATTATTATAGTTTGGTAATTTTCACACAAACTTAATAGGATTAAACAAACTTTTAAGAAAATATATAAACTACAGTTTTCAAGTGGACTACGAGAGTTGGTAAAATAAGAGGTCGTATTACAATTGATGATGTGTTTGAGAGTGAATAAAAGCTAGGATGCGGGAGAAGAAAAAGAAGAGGATTGTATGATTAATAAAAGGTATTTATACAGAAAAAAATAATCCATTGAAATTCAAAATGAGAACTTTAGTTATATAATTTAAAAAGCCACAAAGAAAAATGTGTTTATTGAACGCAATTGTAATGGTTATTTTAACACTTGTTCAAGATTATTTTTTTTTGTGTATTTATTTACAATGTTCTTATAAATTTTCAAAAAGAAATAAATTCTTCTAGTACGCATATTATGGACATACTTCAGCAAACATGTTCATTCATCTAATAGCATTCAAAGAAACTACCACAAAGACTAAAATAGAGAGAAGTTGCAAGTTTTGTGAAGCCTTGGGCGTAGAATTACAAAAAATGCATTTAAACGAAGGGTAAATTTATGAACGGAATTCTTATGGAAGTTTATATTTTATTTATTGGATGGGAAAAATGGAGGTAAGACGGCAGCATGATAATAACAAGCGATTTATGGTCATTCCAATTATTTCTTAACGAGGATGGGAGTGACAAGACCAACAACGCAGAGGTTACATGACGTAGAACAAAAAGTAAACAACGGCATCTTACAATTACGTGACCGCAGTGGTTGCACTGGAAATTCAAACGTAGTTATTTTCGTAGTTATGAAAATACGAAACAAGGAACGGCGGAGGAAATTTTCTGAATACTTTCTGTCTTGAAAAGGTTTGCTTCTTTGCATACAAGTTTCATCCATGAATTGAAAATCTACGTGAATTATTTTCTGTCTCAGAAACTTGAGGGTATCCGAACGCGTTGACATAATGTAGTTACAGTGATAACACAGAAATGAAAATATTTAGCTTTCAGTCAATTTCAATTGAAAATGCAGAAATATGTGCAGATGTCTAACAAGAAAGTTGGAATAAAAATATTCATAAAACTAGTAAATTTGACAAATCAAGATGATAACCTGAAAAATAAACGATATCAAAGGAATCTGTTCATATATTGAATCTCAAATTATATGTGTATTATTTCTCAAGCCTTGTGGCATGCTTGAAACGTCGAATATTTAGTGTGTCCTTTTGATGTCTGTAGATTTGACAAGGGAAAGACAGACAGCGTCCTGTTTACTGTCTGTACTGTAAGATGGTCAACCCAACTTCCGTAAATTTCGTAATGACGTCATCTGGTGGGAAATGACGTCAAACAGGGAATGATCAGCTTATTGGCTCACTGGTGGAAGACCACAAGAGGAAAAAGTTTAATTACAGTTTTCAACACCGGAATTTCAGTGTAGGGTCCCATATGGTGTGTATCTATATACACTTTTTTTTTATCTTTATATGGAGCGACAGGAAAGATCTGCGGCCTAAACCACAATGTGACTATTAGTAAGATTTTGAAAGTATTTAAAAGGTAACCCAAATGGTTAAAGATATTTGTTTCGCTTACCGTACTTTTGGCGGAAACCTCATAAGGTAAATCCGGGGGAATGAAATTATATATATATATATATATATATATATATATATATATATATATATATATATATATATATATGTATGTATGTATGTATGTATGTATGAATGTATGTATATTATTACACCTGTAGGATAAATGCAAATTTCTGCCATAGTATGGATAAGTTGTTTTGTAAAAAGAAGCACTCTTCAGTACCAATACGTTTTACATTGATGGTTACAAAGTACTGGTTTAACAAATTTATTTTTCTCCAACAAAAGGGGGAAATTAATACCAATTTTAAGACCCCTTTTATATGATTGGAAGTGTTCAGAATTTTAGGAGGAATATTCTTTTTAAAGCAACATTTGAGTGATCAACTTGGTCATGAAAATACCGGTCTCTCATTTTCAAAGTAGAAAACTGATAAAATTTTGATTTTATCAGTTTTCGTGTTCTTTAATCCTTTAGTGTGTAAATGAAATATCCCATCATGATACAAGGAAACTTATGTTTTTAAAGAGAGGGAGTTTTAAATGTGAATGACTGAAGTATTTTGTGAATAAAAGGCGTGAAAGTATTTGAAAATAACGTAGGGATTAAGAGAGTATTTGAAAATATATATAGCATTTATGATTTGAAATCTGTAACAACAAAAATTATCCAAGGGTGTTTGAAGAGAACGAGTAACCATAAATATTTTCACGCTTCATAAATCATGTAACAAGACGGTTGGTTGTTAATTAAAATTACAACGCCTTGTGAAACCGACTCATCAGTATAACCCTGCCTTCAGAATTTTGGAGGGTCAAAGGTTAATCAAACAATAATCGAGTGTTATGAATCACTCCTGGACATAAACGTCTTTCCTTCCCCAGCGTTTGCATAAACGCATGCATTAGCAATATTTTAGTTATCGTAGCTTAAGTAAAAATGCAATAAGTGAGAGTTAGGGTATACTCCTGTCTGTCAAAGCACTAAGAAGTGAGCAACTTTTTTATTGATGTTTATTTCGCTGTAAATAACTTTACTGAAATTGTGACGCATTTACTCTTTGGAAAGACATTTTGGTAAGCAGACACACACACCTGTGTACGTATACACACGGTTCACATTCAGACACACACACACACACACACACACATATATATATATATATATATATATATATATATATATATAGATAGATAGATAGATAGATATGTGTGTATGTGTTTGTTTATATATATATATATATGTATATATATGTGTATATATATATATATATATATATATATATATATATATATATATATATATATATATATATATATATATATATATATATAGAGAGAGAGAGAGAGAGAGAGAGAGAGAGAGAGAGAGAGAGAGAGATGCAAGGATTGTTATAAATCTTTTTATATAAGTTTATGTTCCTGTTTTGATTGAATGAAACTTCCAAATAATAAACATTTTAGGTCATGTTTTGTGTCGGAAAAATGAATCGTGGATTACATAATTTCCATGTAGAGAAAGTACAGATGAAATTAAATATATGCCTATTTCCAATGAAATAGCGGTACCGATTTTCTATTCGCCGTAATAGTGCGGACAAGGATTTGATATCAGTAATGGTAGATGAGAGGGTTAAATTAATTATCGATTCGTAATTTACATAAATTTATATTTAGTTAAATATGAAATCTTAAACAAAAAAAGAAGAGCATGTTGCCATCTTCAGACAGAACATGATAAGGGTGAGAGAAAACTTTTGGTGTCACCTCCTCAAAGAAAATGGGTAGGTGAGTGCGGAAAAAACCTTCGGCCAGTAGGCTAAATTTAATCAGAACTTAGGTAATTTAATCATTAAGAAGGGCATAAATCTCGAAGGATAATCTTTTTCGCTTCCCGGTAATGAGACGTTGGGGGACAAGCATTTGCTCAGTGATTAAAAGCTTAAAGGCTTTTACTGGGGAAAAATCTTACATCGTAAATTTTTTATGGGCATTATTATTATTATTATTACTTGCTAAGCTACAACTCTAGTTGAAAAAGCAGGATGCTATAAGCCCAGTGGCTCCAACAGGGAAAATAGCTCGGTGAGGAAAGCAAACAAGGAAAAATAAGATATTTTAAGAAGAGTAACAATATTAAAATAAATATCTCCTATATACGCTATAAAAACTTTAACAAAAGAGGAGGAAGAGAAATAAGATCGGATAGTGTGCCCAAGAGTATTTATCCCCTAGGGGGGTTACCGTCAGAGGGTATTATAACTTGAGCATTTATCCCCCTAGGGGGGTTACCGCCAGTGGGTATTACCCTTCCTTTCATCGGGTAGTAATGTCTCGAGATTTTAAACTCTCCCCCCCCCCCCCCCCGTCTCTATTATTGTCTTAACGACAAACAATACCAGTTTTGCTTGGTCACTGGTGAATTCTCTTGTGGAATTTATATCCCAAGGTAGATGTCTTACAAGGAGTTGTCAATATTGCTTCAACTATTCTGAAGTAGTTCTCCTTCTCAATGTCATTATTTGCCTAACTTCAACTGAACAAACACGACCTTTTCCAAGAAGCTTAAAAAAAATAATTTTTATAAAATCATCTCCATGTAAGTTCTATATATTAGTAATGCCATGCAAAATGTATACATCTTTGATGTATAAGGCCAAAGATGTAAGATACCTTTTTTCGAAATGAAGTTCTTTTTTATTTGTTTTAGTTTGCAAATTGAGAGACAGCAGCAAACATTAACTGTATTTCTAGAGCTTTATGTTTGAAATGCAGTATTATAATAATAGTAGAATGCTCGACATGCAAACAAATAACCATCCTAATTGAGAATTGTAGATATTTCTCTTATAAGTACGGCGTGCATAATGAAAGAAAATATGTGAATTAATATGTACATTTTTCATGATAGATAAGCAATATTGGAAAAAGAAATACATGATAACATGTTGGATGACGGTGAAAGAGAAGAATTGCGAGTGTGAATAAAAAAGGAGATAAACCAGCTGGTGAGAATAAGAATGGTGGGAAAGAAAAGAGAAAGTGATGATATAACACATGAAACGGGGAAATATTAGTTAGTATGAATTTGAAAGTTTTGGCAGGGGGCATAATAAATAAAATTATTCCATGATTTCAGTCTGACAGGCCTTGTTAAGCCGTAAAAATTCTAAAAATAAATGTTAGTAATAAGCATCTGAATCGTAAATTCTGGAATCAGACAGAATGTTTTTATACATTAATACATTATTTAGTATAGAGAAATATACCATGGCAGTGAAATGTCTTTCTGTTGTGAGTAAAATCGTATGGAAATTAGAAGGCTGTCGTCTGAGTATTGTATTTGATTTGACTTTGACTTAAGAAAACCAAGTTCAAAGGACTCAGAAGTTAAAAACTTCTAACCTTAGGAGGTAACAAATAAAACAGTCTCACGAGGAGGCTACACTTGTAATAAGAATTCTTTTCGTGCTGTAAAAATATCCTGAGGAGAGAGAGAGAGAGAGAGAGAGAGAGAGAGAGAGAGAGGAGAGAGAGAGAGAGAGAGAGAAGGATGCGTGACTTGCTTGTCGCTCGTGGTAGCATAATACCTTTTATCACCAGTTGTATCTGGACCGTGCACCCGTCATTCAACTCTTCCCGAAGCAAGTGGTAGATTGGCTAATACAGGAAGTTATGAAATATTGAGACGAAATTTATGTCTTAATCAAGTAAAGCCAGAAAAAATTCAAAATTAGAAGTAACTAAGAATCTTAAAAATGTGCAGTGTAAATGATTACATATATAACTTTGGTAATATTTTCTTATATCACTGCAAAAAAAGAAAAAAAAAGGTTTATAATGGGTGGGAAGGTTTCGAGAAATATCGACCACAAGATTTATTATATGAAAGGTTAGTTAGCATACTGCCAAAGAGAATTTTTGGGGCATAGAACAAATCTTTCATTATTTTAGATATCAACTCAGAGAAGCAAATTCAGTATGGAAGCACATAATCCAGACTTATTCCATGGGTTGATTATTATTATTATTATTATTATTATTATTATTATTATTATTATTATTATTATTACTTGCTAAGCTACAACTCTAGTTGGAAAAGCAGGAGGCTATAAGCCAGGAGCCCCAACAAGGAAAATAGCCCAGCGAGGAAAGGAAACAAGGAAAAATAAAATATTTTAAGAAGAGTAACAACATTAAAATAAATATTTCATATATAAACTATAAAACTTTATCAAAACAAGAGGAAGAGAAATTATATAGAATAGTGTGCTCGAGTTTACCCTCAAGCAAGAGAACTCTAACCCAAGACAGTGGAAGCCCATGGTACAGTGGCTATGGTACTACCCAAGACTAGAGAACAATAGTTTGATTTTGGAGTGTCCTTCTAGAAGAGCTGCTTACCTTAGCTAAAGAGGCCCTTCTACCCTTACCAAGAGGAAAGTAGCCACTGAACAATTACAGTGCAGTAGTTAACCCCCTGGATTAAGAAAAATGGTTTGGTAATCCCAGTGTTGTCAGGGGTATGAGGACAGAGGATAATCTGTAAATAATAGGCCAGACTATTCCGAGTATATGTAGGCAAAGGGAAAGTGAATCGTAACCAGAGAGAAGGATCCAATGTAGTGCTGTCTGGTAAGTCAAAGGACCCAATAACTCTAGCGGGAATATCTCCACGGGTGGCGGGTGCCCTTGATTTAAACCTATATATCCGACTTTCGTGCCCCAAAAGACATGGATGGGCCTCAACACCATAGTTTACCGAAATGACCAATTTGATAGAGGATCGAGCCGGAGCCGATATCTGCAATTGTCCGTAAAATGGTATTCAGCTCTATTCCCTCGGACGACAAGTAAAGTAGCCAGTCCTTTTAACAAAAACTTTTACTTTTACAGTAACTGTCTAGATTCAATATATGAAAAAAAATTATCTTTATTAACTGGAATGCATCTTTACAGTCATTATTATTATTATTATTATTATTATTATTATTATTATTATTATTATTATTATTATTATTATTATTATTATTATTATTATTATTATCGTTTCCTTCGATCAGTAACTCTTTGACATTGACATTGCGAAGTCAGATTATGTATGATAATGATTTCGTTAGAATTCTACTCTTTTATTATATTTAGGTCTTGCTGTAGCCAACTGTTATTGTGTTTCTTGATTGATTGATTATAATTATTACTATTATTTTTGTTATAATAATAATAATAATAATAATAATAATAATAATAATAATAATAATAATAATAATAATAATAATAATAATAATACTATCATATCATCAGCTACTAATATTCTTTTACTGTTTTACTTAATACGATTACAATTCAATAACGCTATCTAAAGTCGTCGCATTGCATCGCTCGCAAACCAGTTTTGTTTTATTTTCAGTTTACTATCATTGTTGAGAGTGTTGTTGTTCAATTTGGATTTAATTGGTTTCTTATTGTGCTTTCTGTGCGAATTGGCTTGAGCTCAAAGAAACATCAATGATGAGTAATATGTAGTTAGATATTAAGTTCAAATTTTGTCATTTATCGTAAAGATCAAGTGAATCAGTGAAAGTAATTTGACTAAATATTTTAGGATCTATTTCCACCTTGCAAATTAAAAAATTCAGTTGATTTCTTTGGCTAGAAATTACAGAATGTGAACTTAACGTCTAACCAGAGATTAGCCAGTTTTGATGTTACTTATACTTATTTACAAAGGTGCCTGTTGATGATTTGTTGGATTTCCTTTGTGATATTTTAGATACTTAGGAGTTATACCGTTACCAGTGTATACTGGTATTGAACTTATTTGTTTGCGCATTAAAAAGTGCAAGTTTGGTTTTTAATTAGGTATGGCTATGGGCAATCCTTTGGCATCTCTTATATTCAGCATATATATGGAGCTTTTTTAAACAAAACTAATTCCTTCTGTTTGGTCCTCACAAGTTGTTTGGTATCGTTATATTGATGATTGCCTAGGTATTTTAGAAGAAATTTTTAGTCTTAAGGGTTTTGTTGCAGTCATTAATTCATTGGTTCCATCCATAAAATTTACTATAGAAAATGAAGAAAATTATTCTATCCTGATTTTAGATGTTTTGATTGTTATACAAGCAGATAAATTAAATTTGCCCGTGCATAAGTAACCAACCAAGACCTTTTAATTTATACAATTCAATTCAGACTTCTTTAAATGTCATACCCCTTTTGAAAAAAAAAAATAGATGTAAGGTTATTATTTAGATATAGTTGTACATTAGAAAATATGTTGATTAAGAATAGCTCTGAAAATAATATAAAGCATTCCTTGTTTAGAATGTAACTTTTTTTTTTTTTATGTCAGCCAAACATCTAAAGGCATTTCTGCCGAGATAAATCAGCATGAGATGGCTGTCTCTGGAAACCAGTTAATAATATTTGACCTCCCACTGGCTAGGATTAGGTTATAAAATCTGCTGGTCAGGGACAAATGCAATAATCCATGTTGATGGTCATGTCCTAAGTAATGTTGTTGAATCCTTTTAAATTATCTGTACCGAAGGTCACAACTTCAACGTACTGTAAGCCCTGGTCGGTTAATCTTATAATATCCTCTTTTCTAAAAGCTGACATATTTGGAATCATCAAGAAACTGGCAGGTGGGGGACCACATTCTCCTGTATGAGTACGATATCTTTATATATTTATTCTTATTGTTAGTTCTTCGGTGTCACTGATAAAAAGAGAGTAATAACCCCATTTAAGTCTCTACACTTTTCCTTTCGTGACCACAATATATATTTTTGGTCATCACGTGTATGCCTTCATGATTTCTGCTCGCATGCGCGCACACACACGCGCACACACATACATACACACTCACACACATACATATATTTGTGTGTGTGTATATATATATATATATATATATATATATATATATATATATATATATATATATATATATATATACAGGATATAAGTCTTATGTATACATGTAAGTATTTATGTATCAACAACAAGCACATCATTTGGTAACTGCTCAGATGATACTGGCCGAAAATGAAGTGACTCCCAGAATTCTTACAAGATTATTTTGTAGAATGGGGCATGATGAGGCAAAACCTGATGAATGGGAGCTAAGAGTGTTGATAAAAAAAAAAAAAAAAAATCTAACTGATTGCAATAATTACAGAGGCATCACACTTACGTCAGTCTTCATAGAAATATATTTTATGCTTATTATAAAGAGACTAGAAAGAAAGATTAACGAAAAGCTGTGAGATGAACAAGCAGTATTTAGAGAAGGTAGACGTTGTACTGACCAAATTTTCATTTTAAGACATGTGGCACAGGAATTATTAGAATGTAGAAATCCACTTTTTATGGCATTTGTGGACTATGAAAAGCCTTTGATAGTGTTCACCGGCCAATTTTTGCGGAGACTCCAGCGTTATTATAGCGTTCCTCTAAAATAATGTTAGGTGAGTCCTATCAATCTAATTTCCGGTGAACAGTGGCGTACTCCAAGGAAAAGTATTGTCACGTATGTTATTTATCCTCCTCATGGATTTTGTAATGCATAGAACAGTTGGAGATAGTTGAGAAGGATGGGACTGGATTGGTAACAGGAAATTAGCTGACTTAGATTATATTGATGACGCTGTCCTAATTAGCAGAACCCCGCAGGACTTGCAAAGCTTGCTTACCAGAATACATGAAATATCAAATGAGGTTTGGCATAAGATAAATAAAATAAAGACAGAGATGAAGAGAACGGAATATGCAATGGAAGGAGAAATGATTAATGAGTTGGAATTACTCAAATACTTGGAACTATTATCTCTAATACAGGGTCTTTAGAACTGAATTTTAATGAAAGATTAAAAAAGGGAAATCATACAATAGCTGGGTTAAGTAAAATTTTGGAAATCAAATCGCCTTAAATTACATTTACAATTCTGGCTATATATCAGTTTATGAGATCGGTATTACTGCATGGATAGGAGCCATGATATGACAACGAAACAGATTTCGTAGATTTGAGAACATAGCCCTCATAAGAGATAGGGGGCCGGTGTTTAAATGGCACGACAGAATTAGAAATGAATGTATAAGAGAGATTACTCGAGTGCCATATATGGATGAGATTATGGTTAGGGGTAGATGGAGATGGTTTAGGCATGCTCTTCCCACACCTCAAGAGATATTAGTTCACCAGACGTTTAACTGGCCTCCTCAAGGCACTAGAAGAGTTGGAAGACCCAGGCCTACATGGCTGAGGGCTATAAAGCGTGAAGCAGGATATGATGAATGGTGAAGTTTGAATTAAAATCTCAAGATAGAGACGACTGGCGAAATCTAACCAAGGCCCTTTGCGTCAATGGCCGTAGGGGATGATGATGACTGATAACCTAGGAGGATTAATTTTATTTTTTCTCCAAGCTCATAACTGTACTCCGAACATACCTCTCTATTACTTTTCAGTCCAAGCGAAATTGATCGATGTCAAATCTTTAAGGTTACAACTGTTGGTTTGAGGAAAATTTTAGTCTATCAATTGGAACCTGACCGCTGAGTAATCCTTTCTTTGTTGACTGTCCTTTAATGACTCTTAAAATAAGGAAACCCAAGGTTAATCCGGATTTAACACCAAGGAGGAAGGTTTGCATAAGACCTTGGGAATCACGGGAAAAGGTTGGCTTCATATAATTACAGCTGTTTGCTTATTTTTTTTATTTTCATCACCAATTCTGTTCCTTCCTATATATGTATTAGTTGCATACATGATTAACCTAAATTAAAATTGGCAACGTGTGATATTGATACTGACCACATCGAAGGCCTGGTCAGCAGGGTATGACGTCAGCATAGATAGGTCGCTTGGTATGGAGGCGGACAAGAAATGAGTTTGGTTGTGAGGAGACGGATCATACTTGAGCCCTCAGGCTACCGGAACACCTGGCCATTTCTTACACACTCACTGTCAAAGTGTCAATGCACACTTCAGCTGATAACCCTCATGAAAAGGTCAAGGTGGCATACGCATCAAAAGGAGAATTAGTTGGCTAAGAGAAATCATATAGACCAAAATAAATAAATAATAAAATTAATATATAAAACTACTCGTGTGACTTCAGACCTTTGTTAGCCCCACACTTACCTGGCTTTTTATAGAGACGGCCTTGCCACACCACAGCCGATATAGATGATACATGGTTAAATCCAAATCATACAGTAATAAGATGTTGGATAACTAATGAAAAAATGTAGGTATATGTGTTTATATATAGATTTATGTATTTATGTACACGCGCGCATACACACACACACACACATTATATATATATATATATATATATATATATATATATATATATATATATATATATATATATATATATATATATATATATATATACATATATACATATATATATATATATATATTACATACATACATGCATACGTACATACATATATATATGAGGAGCAGTTAGAATAAACAAAAATACAATGGTTGGCTTTGACATTTAAGAGCATAATCTGCGTTTGTGGATAAGCTAATTAGGTTCTTTCCTGAGAGGGATGAGATTTCCACATTATTTTGAGTTTGAAACGAACTATTCTGAAAAAGACCTTCGTTCGATGACCTTAGAACTTTTGGCATAGTGATCACAATATCGTCTTTTGTAATAAACCTTTTAAGCTTAAATCAGTTTTTTTCACTAAATACAAACGACTCATACATAAGCACCAATAGCTTTTGGATTAGTTCAACAATGGCCCATGACAAAATCTCAAATTATGGGGCCTTTAAATTTTAGTGATCACAATATCGTCTTTTGTGAAAATCCTTTTAAGCATATATCAATTTTCCTCACTAAATACAGTGACAAGGCGACTTGTAGATATACCACCGATTGCTTTTGGATTAGTTTAACAGTAGCCTATCACAAAATCTCAAAATATTGGGGCATTTAATTTTCATCTGTTTATCCAGTGGTACGGATATGATGCATGGAGTGATTTTAATCTTATGCTTGATGTTTACAATTCAGACCCGGGTCTCCATTGCAACCTGATAGAACCAGCTACCTAAACTCAGTCTTATGCAAGTCGCGCTGAAACTGCTGGTCGTGACCCCTAGAGTTTTGTATGTGGCATTTGTGAAGTTGTCTGAAGAGTTGGTACACCAAAAACTAAGTCCTTCCGATAAATGGAAGCTAAGGTACTCCAGGGTCAACATTGAAACTTTAGCCAGACATTTTGGAACTTTCTGTGAGATTCAGAATAATGAAATAGATTCTAAAGCCCATCATGTGTGGTGAACTCTTTGATGCTTAGACAAGGTCGTTCCTCTCTTTTATAGCTCCTTAGAAATAATCAAGACCGAATGTGGTGAGAGAGAGTCGTACAAAACAAAAGGAGTATTTGGGTGACCATGAATTTTGAATCACTTGCGCTACATAGCTAAAGTCTTGCAGTTTCACTAGCGCTTATTGGCATGAACCCCTCAACCTTATTTATTGTCATCCTATAGAAGTCTGAGTGATTAAAAAATCATCTGCTATGCCAAACGATCTATAATTCTCACTTGGCACACGGTTCAAACTAGTGGTACTCCCCAAGTAACAACACGTAGATATGTTTTTTTTACTGTCATCGTGGTATCTAGTTACCCTAAGATAACTGAGCTAACACAAAATTGACATCATATACAGTATATATATATATATATATATATATATATATATATATATATATATATATATATATATATATATATATATATATATATATATCTCATGAATAACAAGATCTAGAGAATAGAAGACATGGAGACAAGAGAGGTGTTAATACTGGAACGGAGAAGACGAAAAATTCTACGTTCACATGCTGACGGAAGCATCCAAACTAATGTTGCTCTAAACTGCACACAAATATTTGCAAAAACAATTTTGCGAATTACATTTTTCCAGACTTTCTTCTTTTTATACAAACCCGGTTATTTCCATTTCTGAAAAGCCGTTTTCGTTTAGGGATCAGTTTTTCACTGGAGCATAAATACGGTCACTTATCAACGTGAAGGAAATATCGAAGCTATTAGATATTTTAAGTAATATTACATTTATTGAGAGAAGAAATATTAATTCCATTATGATTTTCCATGTTCAAAAGATTTATACATGAACAAACAACGGAGTGGAACAAGAAATGCTGATGGAAATATTTGTAAGAATACGCTCAGTAAGAAAAAGATATTCACGAGCTTGATAGCTAAACAACAGATATTGGATGGATGCAAGAAACGGCAAGTGTAGGAGTGAAAGCAGAAATGCATGCATTAAGGGCACGAAAGAGCCAGGGCGTTCCCATCTTACGCAAGTTGCCTTCAGTTGGGTGGTAGAGAGAGAGA
>NC_090733.1:157591911-157621911 GCF_036898095.1 Palaemon carinicauda | reverse complement strand
TCATTTCGAAGTAACTACAACATTATTATTTCACTGTGATTATACTTACAATTTTAGCAACCTTTAAAAATTCGACTTTCCGTTTGAAGCCAACCAATCTTTAATATCATATCAGTAAAACTTGTTCATCCACGAAATTGTTCTTTGGTACTTGGATCTCTCTCTCTCTCTCTCTCTCTCTCTCTCTCTCTCTCTCTCTCTCTCTCTCTCTCTCTCTCTCTCTCTCCATTGTTAATAAAGGAGTTTCAGTAACCTTGAAATATTTGTGGATAATGAAGACAAATATACCTGCAATGAAAGGAACTCCCTGCCCACTCTTCTCGGGCTTCTGTGTGCTGATGCAGTTATATAGAAATTACCTTTCAGGATTACAACAGCCAAGTTAATCCTGGTGTATTGAACGAATTCAGCACAGCCGCTTTTAGAGTCGGGCATACAATGGTTCCATCCCATTTTCAGTTGCTTGACCAAAATTATTTGCCCACTGGGTCGCTTTCCCTTTTGGAGGCTTTCCATAATACCACGATGGCTTTCTTGGTATGTATCTCAAGAACTTATGAATCTTTGAAATAGAATATTGCCTTCCAGGCCTCTTGTGTAATTAGTCATGTATATTTTATAGATTTTCTTTTTATGTAATATGTTTGCATGATTTTAAAATTTTTATATTTTTATAAATCTTGAAAATCTAGGATTCCATAATTTAGTTCCAGCAGCTAGGACACTCTAATGTTTACTTGTGATAGATGCTGCTTGTGTTGAAGGTATTTTTCACATATGGTAACTGAGGATCTATTTTTTCCAGCCAGGAGTCTTTGATTCACTATTAAGAGGTATGATGGGCTCGAGGTTGAACGGAATGGACTTGTCCATCGAAGAGGTATTAGTAGATAGGTTGTTTGAAAAAAAGGGGGAATTGCATTCAGGAGAAGATCTAGTCGCTAGAAATATTGCCCGAGGTGAGATTTCTAATGTGCATTTTATTTTCTTGCACGAACTTTGTTTATACAAAGCTCAACGATGCTGAATTTTTAGAAATTGTGAACTAAATTGAAACTTGTAATTCGGCATGAACTCCTCTTTTTTAACTATACAGTGCTGAATTTCTGAAAATTTTAAACTAATTTAAAATAAAAACAGTAATTCTGCAAGAACTCTCTTTAAATTAAGCTGTGTTGAATTTCTTAAAAAAAATTAAACTAAATTAAGATGAGAAACGTAATTTTTAATTCTCCTCAGCTCGGGACCATGGCATACCTGCATTCACTAAATACAAAGCAGCCTGTGGTGGCGGTGTAGTTTCAAAATTTGATGACCTTAAGAGGACGATGAGCCAGAATACTATCAATGCCCTGATGCAGATTTATGCTCACGTGGATGATATCGACCTCTTTGTTGGCGGTTTGGTAAGAAGTATATATAGACCTTGGCTCTGAGGTAACCTGCCTTATAACCTTGAGTCTCACATATTTTTTTTATTCCTGATGGCCATTCCCTTAACTTCTAACTAGAACATATCACTATAGCTTTTATCGTATATTGCATTTAGTAATTGAATCCAGAGATGGTTATTACTAGTCTAAATTCCTCAATTAATATCGGTTAAATCCTCCAGATTCAGTTTCTTTATGGTTTACTAACAAAATTTATATAGATCGTATTTTAGTTAAACTTTTTTTTCAGATTGAAGTTTATTTTGCCTCTGGAATGAATTAATCTTGTATTTGTTCAATTACAGCAAGTTAAATATACTCGGACCTGCACCATTGAGTTACTTTAATTAAATATATATTTATTGTGACATAATTTTTTTTCCTTTATAGGCTGAAGACCCAGTTTCTGGAGGACTAGTCGGGCCAACATTTGCTTGTATTATCGCCTACCAATTCTTTAATTCTAGACGTGGGGATAGATTTTGGTGAGTAGATTACATCTTGGTTACGAATTTGATTTCACGAATTAGTTTTAAATCTAATGTTTGTTCATAGAAAATGAAGTAAATAATTGTGAAATATTTCAAATTCCTTGTACAATGTGGGAATGTTTATCGAGAACCTACAAGATTGCCATCTATCTGATTTTATTGTCATTTTAGCTGGAAGATATCCCTTGCTTTATATTTATGATAGATGAGGTCGTTATAAAAATACGAAGCTAAAAATATTAATGTAAACTTGTGTGTATTAAGAAATTAGGTAAAATTATAGTTACGGACGGAGCAACGTTTTGAACAAAATTTTTTCCTGTAATAATGAGCTTTCATTGCATTTGACCTTCATTTCCACAGCAAATGCATCGAAAACTCGTCAGACCCCTCTAAGAACGGGAATGATTTTTAGAAATCTAAGAAAAACATCAAGCTCATGTGTACTGTCAAGCGGTACATGCTGAGCTGCGTATGCTAACCCGATTTATTATTATTTCTTAGATATTTTAAGTTTTAATTTGCAGTGAAAGTGTCATTTTCAAAGAAAACGCGTTGTTCAATAAGAACGCACATGTTCCCCCCCCCCCCTTTTTTTTTTTTATAGAAAAGCCTTTTTTTCGTCCGTAGCTGTAATAAAACAGTCAATTCCTTGTGTATTGCGGAAAAAAAATCTTTTACTAAAGTCACCCATGAGTTTGTACTTTAACCAAAAATTATTAGAGAAAACGTTAATTTTATGGGTGTCTTTAATATCTTTAACGATTTATCAGTAACCTTTGGGAAATGTTATATGATTGTGCCTTAGTTTTGATTTAAGTTTTACCCAGAATAATGAATATTTTTAACATTACATTTTTTTACTTCAAGTAACTTATGTTTTGGTATTTATTAAATAAACTTAATAATTGTATAGTAAGCATTTATTGATCGCAGTGAGCTGTTGATGATTGCGTATTAGTTAGCATTTACAATTTTATTTGTTAAATTTACGAAATCCGGAGTAAATTATTATGAATGGAAGATAATGGCTTACAGTTTACTGAAGGTTTTACATAACTGAAGATAAAATGTCTAATGATAACTTTATTTATAACTGATTAGTTTTTGTCATGAATATTTGCCACCTTTTTAAGAATACTAATACAAATACTTCATTGTTACTTAATTGTATAGGCCTACTGTTGAATTAGCATCATAAACAATCTTTGATATGATAGCATGTTAAGTGATAGATTTTGAATTAACTTTGAACCTTTGAAAGCTATTTACATGATGAATTGAATGACCAATTTACATAATTTATTTCCTCAATAGGTACGAAAATGCTGTCCATGGATTTACACCAGCACAGCTGCATTCCATCAGAAGCTCTTTTTCACTGTCACGATTGTTGTGTGACAATATGGATCATGATAAGGAACCTTGTGAGACTAAGAGAAAAGATGCAGTCGTTCCCTTGAGGTCTTTCTACATTCCATCTCACGTCGAGTAAATATTAATTTTTTTTCTTTTTTGCATTTAATTTTGCAGCATTTTTATATCTTTTATTATAATGAATGAAGGGAAGGAGCATATGAATTTAAAGGAGAAAAGATAAAGATAAAGAGGGGTGACATTTTCCAGAAATCCTCTCTGGCGATGCGGTAGAATACCATTTGTGGACCTCACTTTGTGGACTGAAACTACAAACAGAGAGCCTGTTGCTTGTACGTATCTAGGCTTGGTTTATCAGTGGAACAAATTCGTCCAGGTTTCACCCTGTTTAACTTGCATTTGTCAAATTGACGGGAAGGTTAGTAGATTTTTTTATTACAATTCTCCACTATAGGTAGGTGGCTCTTAATTTGTTGGTAACCTGTTAGGGTAACTTTATTATTTGTGTCTTCTTTCCCACCGTTATCCATACATTAAGAGGTCAGTTACTAATGCCTTCTATCAATGGGACCCTCTTCCACCAAACCTCTTCTCTCCAAATCATCCTTCACTTTATCTCGCCATGTATTTCTCTGCCTCCCTCATGATATTCTCCCCAAAAGGTTCCTTACAAGCCCTCCTACTCCCTCCCCATCATCCATTCTCAACAGGTGCCCACACCATCTTGGTTGTGACACGTATCACGTCTGTTATCTGTTATTTTTATACTTCTATCATTCTTATTTCTTCATTTTCAAATCTTTCAAGCTGTGATATTCCGAGAATTCATATCGGCATTTTCATCTCAGTTCTCTCAAGCTTTTCCTCTTTTCCTCTTTGAGCTCACGTTTCTAGTCCATATATCAACGCGAGTCTTATTTCTGTTCTGTAGATCTTTAGTTTTAGTTTTAACATACCACTCTTGCTACCTACCCCCATTTTCCCTATGTTGATTTTATTCTTTTTGCAATTAAAGCTCTGTATCCTTCCTCTCTGACTTATAGTAGATCCCAAGTATCTAAATTGCTCCATCTGTTTTATAACCGCCTCTACTTTCATGCATGGCTGTCCTTACTTCCATTACTGCTCACCATAGTCTCTTGTCCACATTTACTCTAAAATCTCCCCTCAACAAAGTCTCTTGCCACTCTACAACCCATCTTTGTAAGTCTTCTCATTTCCAGTGGTATTCGCCAAATCCTATGGATATAGCTACTCCCACAACTCTTCATTTCTAATCTCTTCATTTAACACATCCATGATCACCACCAAACTACAACGGCCTAAATGCTGACCCCTAGTGCCATCCAACACTAACTTTTAAGGTTTTATTATTTGGTGACTAAACCCCCGACCCCTTTTTTTGTGATTGACGAGTACCTTTATATGTTGATGACTGACATGAGTGCCTTTATTTGTTGGTGACTGGAGAGAGTGCCTTTATTTGTTGGTGACTGGCGAGAGTGCCTTTATTTATTGGTGACTGGCGCGAGTGCCTTTATTTGTTGGCGACTGGCGCGAGTGCCTTTATTTGTTGGCGACTGGCGCGAGTGCCTTTATTTGTTGGTGACTGGCGCGAGTGCCTTTATTTGTTGGCGACTGGCGCGAGTGCCTTTATTTGTTGGCGACTGGCGCGAGTGCCTTTATTTGTTGGCGACTGGCGCGAGTGCCTTTATTTGTTGGCGACTGGCGCGAGTGCCTTTATTTGTTGGCGACTGGCGCGAGTGCCTTTATTTGTTGGCGACTGGCGCGAGTGCCTTTATTTGTTGGCGACTGGCGCGAGTGCCTTTATTTGTTGGCGACTGGCGCGAGTGCCTTTATTTGTTGGCGACTGGCGCGAGTGCCTTTATTTGTTGGCGACTGGCGCGAGTGCCTTTATTTGTTGGCGACTGGCGCGATTGCCTTTATTTGTTGGTGACCAACTCAACTAGAGGCTCTCTTGTTGGTTGGGGACCAACTAGAGTCTCTCTTGTTGGTTGGGGACCAACTAGTCTCTCTCTTGTTGGTTGGGGACCAACTAGTCTCTCTCTTGTTGGTTGGGGACCAACTAGAGTCTCTCTTGTTGGTTGGGGACCAACTAGTCTCTCTCTTGTTGGTTGGGGACCAACTAGTCTCTCTCTTGTTGGTTGGGGACCAACTAGAGTCTCTCTTGTTGGTTGGGGACCAACTAGAGTCTCTCTTGTTGGTTGGGGACCAACTAGAGTCTCTCTTGTTGGTTGGGGACCAACTATAGTCTCTCTTGTTGGTTGGGGACCAACTAGAGTCTCTCTTGTTGGTTGGGGACCAACTATAGTCTCTCTTGTTGGTTGGGGACCAACTAGAGTCTCTCTTGTTGGTTGGGGACCAACTATAGTCTCTCTTGTTGGTTGGGGACCAACTATAGTCTCTCTTGTTGGTTGGGGACCAACTATAGTCTCTCTTGTTGGTTGGGGTCCAACTAGTCTCTCTTGTTGGTTGGGGACCAACTAGTCTCTCTTGTTGGTTGGGGACCAACTAGTCTCTCTTGTTGGTTGGGGACCAACTAGAGTCTCTCTTGTTGGTTGGGGACCAACTAGAGTCTCTCTTGTTGGTTGGGGACCAACTAGAGTCTCTCTTGTTGGTTGGGGACCAACTAGAGTCTCTCTTGTTGGTTGGGGACCAACTAGAGTCTCTCTTGTTGGTTGGGGACCAACTAGAGTCTCTCTTGTTGGTTGGGGACCAACTAGAGTCTCTCTTGTTGGTTGGGGACCAACTAGAGTCTCTCTTGTTGGTTGGGGACCAACTAGAGTCTCTCTTGTTGGTTGGGGACCAACTAGTCTCTCTTGTTGGTTGGGGACCAACTAGAGTCTCTCTTGTTGGTTGGGGACCAACTAGAGTCTCTCTTGTTGGTTGGGGACCAACTAGAGTCTCTCTTGTTGGTTGGGGACCAACTAGAGTCTCTCTTGTTGGTTGGGGACCAACTAGAGTCTCTCTTGTTGGTTGGGGACCAACTAGAGTCTCTCTTGTTGGTTGGGGACCAACTAGTCTCTCTCTTGTTGGTTGGGGACCAACTAGTCTCTCTCTTGTTGGTTGGGGACCAACTAGAGTCTCTCTTGTTGGTTGGGGACCAACTAGAGTCTCTCTTGTTGGTTGGGGACCAACTAGAGTCTCTCTTGTTGGTTGGGGACCAACTAGAGTCTCTCTTGTTGGTTGGGGACCAACTAGAGTCTCTCTTGTTGGTTGGGGACCAACTAGTCTCTCTCTTGTTGGTTGGGGACCAACTAGAGTCTCTCTTGTTGGTTGGGGACCAACTAGAGTCTCTCTTGTTGGTTGGGGACCAACTAGAGTCTCTCTTGTTGGTTGGGGACCAACTAGTCTCTCTTGTTGGTTGGGGACCAACTAGAGGCTCTCTTGTTGGTTGGGGACCAACTGGAGGCTCTCTTGTTGGTTAGGGACCAACTGGAGGCGCTCTTGTTGCTTGGTGACCAACTGGAGGCGCTCTTGTTGCTTGGTGACCAACTGGAGGCGCTCTTGTTGCTTGGTGACCAACTGGAGGCTCTCTTGTTGCTTGGTGACCAACTGGAGGCTCTCTTGTTGATTGGTGACCTGTGAAACTCCCTTTGATTTGCCAAAACCCGCATAGGGCGCCCTTTGATTTGCCGAAACCCGCCAAGGACGCCCCTTGATTTGCCAAAACCCGCCAAGGACGCCCCTTGATTTGCCGAAACCCGCCAAGGACGACCCCTTGATTTGCCGAAACCCGCCAAGGACGCCCCTTGATTTGCCGAAACCCGCCAAGGACGACCCCTTGATTTGCCGAAACCCGCCAAGGACGACCCCTTGATTTGCCGAAACCCGCCAAGGACGACCCCTTGATTTGCCGAAACCCGCCAAGGACGACCCCTTGATTTGCCGAAACCCGCCAAGGACGACCCCTTGATTTGCCGAAACCCGCCAAGGACGACCCCTTGATTTGCCGAAACCCGCCAAGGACGACCCCTTGATTTGCCGAAACCCGCCAAGGACGACCCCTTGATTTGCCGAAACCCGCCAAGGACGACCCCTGATTTGCCGAAACCCGCAAAGGACGCCCCCTGATTTGCCGAAACCCGCAAAGGACGCCCCCTGATTTGCCGAAACCCGCAAAGGACGCCCCCTGATTTGCCGAAACCCGCAAAGGACGCCCCCTGATTTGCCGAAACCCGCAAAGGACGCCCCCTGATTTGCCGAAACCCGCAAAGGACGCCCCCTGATTTGCCGAAACCCGCAAAGGACGCCCCCTGATTTGGCGAAACCCGCAAAGGACGCCCCCTGATTTGGCGAAACCCGCAAAGGACGCCCCCTGATTTGGCGAAACCCGCAAAGGACGCCCCCTGATTTGGCGAAACCCGCAAAGGACGCCCCCTGATTTGGCGAAACCCGCAAAGGACGCCCCCTGATTTGGCGAAACCCGCAAAGGACGCCCCCTGATTTGCCGAAACCCGCAAAGGACGCCCCCTGATTTGGCGAAACCCGCAAAGGACGCCCCCTGATTTGCCGAAACCCGCAAAGGACGCCCCCTGATTTGGCCGAAACCCGCAAAGGACGCCCCCTGATTTGCCGAAACCCGCAAAGGACGCCCCCTGATTTGGCGAAACCCGCAAAGGACGCCCCCTGATTTGGCGAAACCCGCAAAGGACGCCCCCTGATTTGGCGAAACCCGCAAAGGACGCCCCCTGATTTGGCGAAACCCGCAAAGGACGCCCCCTGATTTGGCGAAACCCGCAAAGGACGCCCCCTGATTTGGCGAAACCCGCAAAGGACGCCCCCTGATTTGGCGAAACCCGCAAAGGACGCCCCCTGATTTGGCGAAACCCGCAAAGGACGCCCCCTGATTTGGCGAAACCCGCAAAGGACGCCCCCTGATTTGGCGAAACCCGCAAAGGACGCCCCCTGATTTGGCGAAACCCGCAAAGGACGCCCCCTGATTTGGCGAAACCCGCAAAGGACGCCCCCTGATTTGGCGAAACCCGCAAAGGACGCCCCCTGATTTGGCGAAACCCGCAAAGGACGCCCCCTGATTTGCGAAACCCGCAAAGGACGCCCCCTGATTTGCCGAAACCCGCAAAGGACGCCCCCTGATTTGGCGAAACCCGCAAAGGACGCCCCCTGATTTGCCGAAACCCGCAAAGGACGCCCCCTGATTTGCCGAAACCCGCAAAGGACGCCCCCTGATTTGCCGAAACCCGCAAAGGACGCCCCCTGATTTGCCGAAACCCGCAAAGGACGCCCCCTGATTTGCCGAAACCCGCAAAGGACGCCCCCTGATTTGCCGAAACCCGCAAAGGACGCCCCCTGATTTGCCGAAACCCGCAAAGGACGCCCCCTGATTTGCCGAAACCCGCAAAGGACGCCCCCTGATTTGGCGAAACCCGCAAAGGACGCCCCCTGATTTGGCGAAACCCGCAAAGGACGCCCCCTGATTTGGCGAAACCCGCAAAGGACGCCCCCTGATTTGGCGAAACCCGCAAAGGACGCCCCCTGATTTGGCCGAAACCCGCAGAGGACGCCCCCTGATTTGGCGAAACCCGCAGAGGACGCCCCCTGATTTGGCGAAACCCGCAGAGGACGCCCCCTGATTTGGCGAAACCCGCAGAGGACGCCCCCTGATTTGGCCGAAACCCGCAGAGGACGCCCCCTGATTTGGCGAAACCCGCAGAGGACGCCCCCTGATTTGCGAAACCCGCAGAGGACGCCCCCTGATTTGGCGAAACCCGCAGAGGACGCCCCCTGATTTGCGAAACCCGCAGAGGACGCCCCCTGATTTGGCGAAACCCGCAGAGGACGCCCCCTGATTTGCCGAAACCCGCA
The DNA here is from genome assembly GCF_036898095.1 of Palaemon carinicauda. Classification (NCBI taxonomy): domain Eukaryota; kingdom Metazoa; phylum Arthropoda; class Malacostraca; order Decapoda; family Palaemonidae; genus Palaemon; species Palaemon carinicauda. The sequence continues at coordinate 157,612,763 of NC_090733.1, read as the reverse complement.
GAGGACGCCCCCTGATTTGGCGAAACCCGCAGAGGACGCCCCCTGATTTGGCCGAAACCCGCAGAGGACGCCCCCTGATTTGGCGAAACCCGCAGAGGACGCCCCCTGATTTGGCCGAAACCCGCAGAGGACGCCCCCTGATTTGGCCGAAACCCGCAGAGGACGCCCCCTGATTTGGCGAAACCCGCAGAGGACGCCCCCTGATTTGCGAAACCCGCAGAGGACGCCCCCTGATTTGGCGAAACCCGCAGAGGACGCCCCCTGATTTGCGAAACCCGCAGAGGACGCCCCCTGATTTGGCGAAACCCGCAGAGGACGCCCCCTGATTTGGCGAAACCCGCAGAGGACGCCCCCTGATTTGGCGAAACCCGCAGAGGACGCCCCCTGATTTGGCGAAACCCGCAGAGGACGCCCCCTGATTTGGCGAAACCCGCAGAGGACGCCCCCTGATTTGGCGAAACCCGCAGAGGACGCCCCCTGATTTGGCGAAACCCGCAGAGGACGCCCCCTGATTTGGCGAAACCCGCAGAGGACGCCCCCTGATTTGGCGAAACCCGCAGAGGACGCCCCCTGATTTGGCGAAACCCGCAGAGGACGCCCCCTGATTTGGCGAAACCCGCAGAGGACGCCCCCTGATTTGGCGAAACCCGCAGAGGACGCCCCCTGATTTGGCGAAACCCGCAGAGGACGCCCCCTGATTTGGCGAAACCCGCAGAGGACGCCCCCTGATTTGGCGAAACCCGCAGAGGACGCCCCCTGATTTGGCGAAACCCGCAGAGGACGCCCCCTGATTTGGCGAAACCCGCAGAGGACGCCCCCTGATTTGGCGAAACCCGCAGAGGACGCCCCCTGATTTGGCGAAACCCGCAGAGGACGCCCCCTGATTTGGCGAAACCCGCAGAGGACGCCCCCTGATTTGGCGAAACCCGCAGAGGACGCCCCCTGATTTGGCGAAACCCGCAGAGGACGCCCCCTGATTTGGCGAAACCCGCAGAGGACGCCCCCTGATTTGGCGAAACCCGCAGAGGACGCCCCCTGATTTGGCGAAACCCGCAGAGGACGCCCCCTGATTTGGCGAAACCCGCAGAGGACGCCCCCTGATTTGGCGAAACCCGCAGAGGACGCCCCCTGATTTGGCGAAACCCGCAGAGGACGCCCCCTGATTTGGCGAAACCCGCAGAGGACGCCCCCTGATTTGGCGAAACCCGCAGAGGACGCCCCCTGATTTGGCGAAACCCGCAGAGGACGCCCCCTGATTTGGCGAAACCCGCAGAGGACGCCCCCTGATTTGGCGAAACCCGCAGAGGACGCCCCCTGATTTGGCGAAACCCGCAGAGGACGCCCCCTGATTTGGCGAAACCCGCAGAGGACGCCCCCTGATTTGGCGAAACCCGCAGAGGACGCCCCCTGATTTGGCGAAACCCGCAGAGGACGCCCCCTGATTTGGCGAAACCCGCAGAGGACGCCCCCTGATTTGGCGAAACCCGCAGAGGACGCCCCCTGATTTGGCGAAACCCGCAGAGGACGCCCCCTGATTTGGCGAAACCCGCAGAGGACGCCCCCTGATTTGGCGAAACCCGCAGAGGACGCCCCCTGATTTGGCGAAACCCGCAGAGGACGCCCCCTGATTTGGCGAAACCCGCAGAGGACGCCCCCTGATTTGGCGAAACCCGCAGAGGACGCCCCCTGATTTGGCGAAACCCGCAGAGGACGCCCCCTGATTTGGCGAAACCCGCAGAGGACGCCCCCTGATTTGGCGAAACCCGCAGAGGACGCCCCCTGATTTGGCGAAACCCGCAGAGGACGCCCCCTGATTTGGCGAAACCCGCAGAGGACGCCCCCTGATTTGGCGAAACCCGCAGAGGACGCCCCCTGATTTGGCGAAACCCGCAGAGGACGCCCCCTGATTTGGCGAAACCCGCAGAGGACGCCCCCTGATTTGGCGAAACCCGCAGAGGACGCCCCCTGATTTGGCGAAACCCGCAGAGGACGCCCCCTGATTTGGCGAAACCCGCAGAGGACGCCCCCTGATTTGGCGAAACCCGCAGAGGACGCCCCCTGATTTGGCGAAACCCGCAGAGGACGCCCCCTGATTTGGCGAAACCCGCAGAGGACGCCCCCTGATTTGGCGAAACCCGCAGAGGACGCCCCCTGATTTGGCGAAACCCGCAGAGGACGCCCCCTGATTTGGCGAAACCCGCAGAGGACGCCCCCTGATTTGGCGAAACCCGCAGAGGACGCCCCCTGATTTGGCGAAACCCGCAGAGGACGCCCCCTGATTTGGCGAAACCCGCAGAGGACGCCCCCTGATTTGGCGAAACCCGCAGAGGACGCCCCCTGATTTGGCGAAACCCGCAGAGGACGCCCCCTGATTTGGCGAAACCCGCAGAGGACGCCCCCTGATTTGGCGAAACCCGCAGAGGACGCCCCCTGATTTGGCGAAACCCGCAGAGGACGCCCCCTGATTTGGCGAAACCCGCAGAGGACGCCCCCTGATTTGGCGAAACCCGCAGAGGACGCCCCCTGATTTGGCGAAACCCGCAGAGGACGCCCCCTGATTTGGCGAAACCCGCAGAGGACGCCCCCTGATTTGGCGAAACCCGCAGAGGACGCCCCCTGATTTGGCGAAACCCGCAGAGGACGCCCCCTGATTTGGCGAAACCCGCAGAGGACGCCCCCTGATTTGGCGAAACCCGCAGAGGACGCCCCCTGATTTGGCGAAACCCGCAGAGGACGCCCCCTGATTTGGCGAAACCCGCAGAGGACGCCCCCTGATTTGGCGAAACCCGCAGAGGACGCCCCCTGATTTGGCGAAACCCGCAGAGGACGCCCCCTGATTTGGCGAAACCCGCAGAGGACGCCCCCTGATTTGGCGAAACCCGCAGAGGACGCCCCCTGATTTGGCGAAACCCGCAGAGGACGCCCCCTGATTTGGCGAAACCCGCAGAGGACGCCCCCTGATTTGGCGAAACCCGCAGAGGACGCCCCCTGATTTGGCGAAACCCGCAGAGGACGCCCCCTGATTTGGCGAAACCCGCAGAGGACGCCCCCTGATTTGGCGAAACCCGCAGAGGACGCCCCCTGATTTGGCGAAACCCGCAGAGGACGCCCCCTGATTTGGCGAAACCCGCAGAGGACGCCCCCTGATTTGGCGAAACCCGCAGAGGACGCCCCCTGATTTGGCGAAACCCGCAGAGGACGCCCCCTGATTTGGCGAAACCCGCAGAGGACGCCCCCTGATTTGGCGAAACCCGCAGAGGACGCCCCCTGATTTGGCGAAACCCGCAGAGGACGCCCCCTGATTTGGCGAAACCCGCAGAGGACGCCCCCTGATTTGGCGAAACCCGCAGAGGACGCCCCCTGATTTGGCGAAACCCGCAGAGGACGCCCCCTGATTTGGCGAAACCCGCAGAGGACGCCCCCTGATTTGGCGAAACCCGCAGAGGACGCCCCCTGATTTGGCGAAACCCGCAGAGGACGCCCCCTGATTTGGCGAAACCCGCAGAGGACGCCCCCTGATTTGGCGAAACCCGCAGAGGACGCCCCCTGATTTGGCGAAACCCGCAGAGGACGCCCCCTGATTTGGCGAAACCCGCAGAGGACGCCCCCTGATTTGGCGAAACCCGCAGAGGACGCCCCCTGATTTGGCGAAACCCGCAGAGGACGCCCCCTGATTTGGCGAAACCCGCAGAGGACGCCCCCTGATTTGGCGAAACCCGCAGAGGACGCCCCCTGATTTGGCGAAACCCGCAGAGGACGCCCCCTGATTTGGCGAAACCCGCAGAGGACGCCCCCTGATTTGGCGAAACCCGCAGAGGACGCCCCCTGATTTGGCGAAACCCGCAGAGGACGCCCCCTGATTTGGCGAAACCCGCAGAGGACGCCCCCTGATTTGGCGAAACCCGCAGAGGACGCCCCCTGATTTGGCGAAACCCGCAGAGGACGCCCCCTGATTTGGCGAAACCCGCAGAGGACGCCCCCTGATTTGGCGAAACCCGCAGAGGACGCCCCCTGATTTGGCGAAACCCGCAGAGGACGCCCCCTGATTTGGCGAAACCCGCAGAGGACGCCCCCTGATTTGGCGAAACCCGCAGAGGACGCCCCCTGATTTGGCGAAACCCGCAGAGGACGCCCCCTGATTTGGCGAAACCCGCAGAGGACGCCCCCTGATTTGGCGAAACCCGCAGAGGACGCCCCCTGATTTGGCGAAACCCGCAGAGGACGCCCCCTGATTTGGCGAAACCCGCAGAGGACGCCCCCTGATTTGGCGAAACCCGCAGAGGACGCCCCCTGATTTGGCGAAACCCGCAGAGGACGCCCCCTGATTTGGCGAAACCCGCAGAGGACGCCCCCTGATTTGGCGAAACCCGCAGAGGACGCCCCCTGATTTGGCGAAACCCGCAGAGGACGCCCCCTGATTTGGCGAAACCCGCAGAGGACGCCCCCTGATTTGGCGAAACCCGCAGAGGACGCCCCCTGATTTGGCGAAACCCGCAGAGGACGCCCCCTGATTTGGCGAAACCCGCAGAGGACGCCCCCTGATTTGGCGAAACCCGCAGAGGACGCCCCCTGATTTGGCGAAACCCGCAGAGGACGCCCCCTGATTTGGCGAAACCCGCAGAGGACGCCCCCTGATTTGGCGAAACCCGCAGAGGACGCCCCCTGATTTGGCGAAACCCGCAGAGGACGCCCCCTGATTTGGCGAAACCCGCAGAGGACGCCCCCTGATTTGGCGAAACCCGCAGAGGACGCCCCCTGATTTGGCGAAACCCGCAGAGGACGCCCCCTGATTTGGCGAAACCCGCAGAGGACGCCCCCTGATTTGGCGAAACCCGCAGAGGACGCCCCCTGATTTGGCGAAACCCGCAGAGGACGCCCCCTGATTTGGCGAAACCCGCAGAGGACGCCCCCTGATTTGGCGAAACCCGCAGAGGACGCCCCCTGATTTGGCGAAACCCGCAGAGGACGCCCCCTGATTTGGCGAAACCCGCAGAGGACGCCCCCTGATTTGGCGAAACCCGCAGAGGACGCCCCCTGATTTGGCGAAACCCGCAGAGGACGCCCCCTGATTTGGCGAAACCCGCAGAGGACGCCCCCTGATTTGGCGAAACCCGCAGAGGACGCCCCCTGATTTGGCGAAACCCGCAGAGGACGCCCCCTGATTTGGCGAAACCCGCAGAGGACGCCCCCTGATTTGGCGAAACCCGCAGAGGACGCCCCCTGATTTGGCGAAACCCGCAGAGGACGCCCCCTGATTTGGCGAAACCCGCAGAGGACGCCCCCTGATTTGGCGAAACCCGCAGAGGACGCCCCCTGATTTGGCGAAACCCGCAGAGGACGCCCCCTGATTTGGCGAAACCCGCAGAGGACGCCCCCTGATTTGGCGAAACCCGCAGAGGACGCCCCCTGATTTGGCGAAACCCGCAGAGGACGCCCCCTGATTTGGCGAAACCCGCAGAGGACGCCCCCTGATTTGGCGAAACCCGCAGAGGACGCCCCCTGATTTGGCGAAACCCGCAGAGGACGCCCCCTGATTTGGCGAAACCCGCAGAGGACGCCCCCTGATTTGGCGAAACCCGCAGAGGACGCCCCCTGATTTGGCGAAACCCGCAGAGGACGCCCCCTGATTTGGCGAAACCCGCAGAGGACGCCCCCTGATTTGGCGAAACCCGCAGAGGACGCCCCCTGATTTGGCGAAACCCGCAGAGGACGCCCCCTGATTTGGCGAAACCCGCAGAGGACGCCCCCTGATTTGGCGAAACCCGCAGAGGACGCCCCCTGATTTGGCGAAACCCGCAGAGGACGCCCCCTGATTTGGCGAAACCCGCAGAGGACGCCCCCTGATTTGGCGAAACCCGCAGAGGACGCCCCCTGATTTGGCGAAACCCGCAGAGGACGCCCCCTGATTTGGCGAAACCCGCAGAGGACGCCCCCTGATTTGGCGAAACCCGCAGAGGACGCCCCCTGATTTGGCGAAACCCGCAGAGGACGCCCCCTGATTTGGCGAAACCCGCAGAGGACGCCCCCTGATTTGGCGAAACCCGCAGAGGACGCCCCCTGATTTGGCGAAACCCGCAGAGGACGCCCCCTGATTTGGCGAAACCCGCAGAGGACGCCCCCTGATTTGGCGAAACCCGCAGAGGACGCCCCCTGATTTGGCGAAACCCGCAGAGGACGCCCCCTGATTTGGCGAAACCCGCAGAGGACGCCCCCTGATTTGGCGAAACCCGCAGAGGACGCCCCCTGATTTGGCGAAACCCGCAGAGGACGCCCCCTGATTTGGCGAAACCCGCAGAGGACGCCCCCTGATTTGGCGAAACCCGCAGAGGACGCCCCCTGATTTGGCGAAACCCGCAGAGGACGCCCCCTGATTTGGCGAAACCCGCAGAGGACGCCCCCTGATTTGGCGAAACCCGCAGAGGACGCCCCCTGATTTGGCGAAACCCGCAGAGGACGCCCCCTGATTTGGCGAAACCCGCAGAGGACGCCCCCTGATTTGGCGAAACCCGCAGAGGACGCCCCCTGATTTGGCGAAACCCGCAGAGGACGCCCCCTGATTTGGCGAAACCCGCAGAGGACGCCCCCTGATTTGGCGAAACCCGCAGAGGACGCCCCCTGATTTGGCGAAACCCGCAGAGGACGCCCCCTGATTTGGCGAAACCCGCAGAGGACGCCCCCTGATTTGGCGAAACCCGCAGAGGACGCCCCCTGATTTGGCGAAACCCGCAGAGGACGCCCCCTGATTTGGCGAAACCCGCAGAGGACGCCCCCTGATTTGGCGAAACCCGCAGAGGACGCCCCCTGATTTGGCGAAACCCGCAGAGGACGCCCCCTGATTTGGCGAAACCCGCAGAGGACGCCCCCTGATTTGGCGAAACCCGCAGAGGACGCCCCCTGATTTGGCGAAACCCGCAGAGGACGCCCCCTGATTTGGCGAAACCCGCAGAGGACGCCCCCTGATTTGGCGAAACCCGCAGAGGACGCCCCCTGATTTGGCGAAACCCGCAGAGGACGCCCCCTGATTTGGCGAAACCCGCAGAGGACGCCCCCTGATTTGGCGAAACCCGCAGAGGACGCCCCCTGATTTGGCGAAACCCGCAGAGGACGCCCCCTGATTTGGCGAAACCCGCAGAGGACGCCCCCTGATTTGGCGAAACCCGCAGAGGACGCCCCCTGATTTGGCGAAACCCGCAGAGGACGCCCCCTGATTTGGCGAAACCCGCAGAGGACGCCCCCTGATTTGGCGAAACCCGCAGAGGACGCCCCCTGATTTGGCGAAACCCGCAGAGGACGCCCCCTGATTTGGCGAAACCCGCAGAGGACGCCCCCTGATTTGGCGAAACCCGCAGAGGACGCCCCCTGATTTGGCGAAACCCGCAGAGGACGCCCCCTGATTTGGCGAAACCCGCAGAGGACGCCCCCTGATTTGGCGAAACCCGCAGAGGACGCCCCCTGATTTGGCGAAACCCGCAGAGGACGCCCCCTGATTTGGCGAAACCCGCAGAGGACGCCCCCTGATTTGGCGAAACCCGCAGAGGACGCCCCCTGATTTGGCGAAACCCGCAGAGGACGCCCCCTGATTTGGCGAAACCCGCAGAGGACGCCCCCTGATTTGGCGAAACCCGCAGAGGACGCCCCCTGATTTGGCGAAACCCGCAGAGGACGCCCCCTGATTTGGCGAAACCCGCAGAGGACGCCCCCTGATTTGGCGAAACCCGCAGAGGACGCCCCCTGATTTGGCGAAACCCGCAGAGGACGCCCCCTGATTTGGCGAAACCCGCAGAGGACGCCCCCTGATTTGGCGAAACCCGCAGAGGACGCCCCCTGATTTGGCGAAACCCGCAGAGGACGCCCCCTGATTTGGCGAAACCCGCAGAGGACGCCCCCTGATTTGGCGAAACCCGCAGAGGACGCCCCCTGATTTGGCGAAACCCGCAGAGGACGCCCCCTGATTTGGCGAAACCCGCAGAGGACGCCCCCTGATTTGGCGAAACCCGCAGAGGACGCCCCCTGATTTGGCGAAACCCGCAGAGGACGCCCCCTGATTTGGCGAAACCCGCAGAGGACGCCCCCTGATTTGGCGAAACCCGCAGAGGACGCCCCCTGATTTGGCGAAACCCGCAGAGGACGCCCCCTGATTTGGCGAAACCCGCAGAGGACGCCCCCTGATTTGGCGAAACCCGCAGAGGACGCCCCCTGATTTGGCGAAACCCGCAGAGGACGCCCCCTGATTTGGCGAAACCCGCAGAGGACGCCCCCTGATTTGGCGAAACCCGCAGAGGACGCCCCCTGATTTGGCGAAACCCGCAGAGGACGCCCCCTGATTTGGCGAAACCTGGAAAAGTCTTTGTTATTGATAACCAGCTGGTGGCTCCTTATTACCTGGTAACCTTGCATCATACTTACTGCCCCCTCAAGTAAAAGTTTGAAAGTGTTTGTAATGCAGAAATTCTATGGGCTGAGGAGAATGACTCCAACTTTCGTGTTTCTAAAAAATTTTTTTTTTCAGCATTATCGGAGATGATTTAGGCATTTTCTCCCGTCTCTATTATTATTATTATTATTATTATTATTTATTATTATTATTATTATTATTATTATTATTATTATTAATTGCTAAGCTACAATCCTAATTGGAAAAGCTGAATGATCTAAAGCGCGCCAGTAGGGAAAATAGCCCAGTGAGGAAAGGAAACAAGGAAAAATTAAATATTTTAAGATCAGTAACATTTAAATAAATACCTCCTATAATAATTATAAAAACTTTAACAAAATAAGAGGAAGCGAAATAAGATAGAATAGTGTGCCTGGGTGTACTCTCAAGCAAGAGAACTATTTAAATGTGATTTGCACATCCCAGCTAACTAAACTTCGGATTTGATTTTTTCAAAGTGGAGTAGTCTTAGCTAACTAAGATTGCTTACTCAGCATTAAGGTTCTCTGTATGTTTAAGGATGTTAGAAACCATCCTCAGCTTGCCAGTTGCCAGTCCAAACTAAGTGGAGGAATGTATTCCACCTAGTGTCAAAGAATGTGCTGGACCATTTTAATCATTGGCTATTGGAAGTCTAGTTGATCGCAACTATATTCCTTTAGTGCTTAGAGGATTACTTTATTTATACTATGCTGAGCAACTTCGAAGATACACTTCGAGTCCTGGAGAATATTGCCTAGATGCTCTTGTGCAAGATTCTCGAAATTATTTTAGATAAGACAGGTAAAGAAATTTTCATCAAGAGCTCAACCGTAGATAATATATGGAAGTTAGGATGTTGCTTGCAATCTACAGCTTATAAAATACTTTGTCCGATAAAAAAGTTTGAAAGGCTCTGGTGGTGTTGTTGTTTTAAGATTGCCTTGCCGGGCTCTTGCACTATGGCAGCCCGTAAGAGGGATGAAAATCTCCTATTATTGTAGAAGATATTGATAGCTCTATAGACATTAAAGGGTCTTTGCAGTGTTCCTTGGTCCCATAGTTTCACTTTTATTTATATCCTCCTTTACCTCTGTTTCCTCTCTTTTTTTTCAATTTTCTGTCCAAACACTTAACCTTTTATATAATCCATTTTGTTGTCCAAACACTTAACCTTTTATATAATCCATTTTGTTGTCCAAACACTTAACCTTTTATATAATCCATTTTGTTGTCCAAACACTTAACCTTTTACATTATAGTAAAGTACCTGCATGGGTTCCCATAGTGGCCCTTTGGTGCTGAATGGCCGCACAGGACCCAGAACTGGTTTATGTACTAGAGCTCTATTTCCGTAAATCGAAGTAGTTCCAAACAAATATCTTCGTATTAGCACCAATTCAGAATATTGACAGTTTGCTTTGCTGTTCTCGCCGATTGTTTTCGAAGTAGTTGCTGGATGTGCAAACGCATTTACGAAGCTAAAGTACCAGATTGTGCATTAGTGTTAAGCATTATAACTATCAGATTAGATTGTCATAGATGTATTACAATAGAGTTGGAAGCCATAGCCAAACCATACTTATGGAAATATATTAACTTTTGTAGGATGAGTAATGAATTTGATTCATCCACTAATTTTGTGAGCGACATTCTCTCATATATTGAGGGGATACCCCCATATAAAGTACAATGGATTCCTTATTTGGACATGAAAAACACCCACAAGTTGTCATATTTTTATATCTGTAAAGTTGGTAATAAAGTAGTTTTAAAGGTCCATGAAGACTTCTGATAAAGCTAAGAGTTTATTTAAAAAAAGAGATCACATCCCTTAGTCCTTGAAGATACTGTAATTGTTGATATGAGGTCCACCTTAAATAGAAACTTTTAAATTTTGCTGAAGGCTTAAGTAGAGATTATACAGCCATTAAAATGCATAATCAGGTTGAAGGTGCAGTTACGAAGATTGGGAAGCTGAAAACTATGACAACAATTTTTATAGGTAGGAGTACGTTGTTGATGTATTTGACAGAAAAGAGAGAGTAAGTATCATGTCAGGTTGCAGGTTGGAATGCCCACATCATATTTAAATGTGATACGGGAATTCGAAATGTCGTTAATGGTGATTATGCTCAGGACCCATACAGTGAATGGAACGTATGACAAGCCTGGTAGCTACCATGCGGTTACTTGCCGATATTGTTAGATATATTTATATCAAGTAGTAATGCATGACGGAGGATAGCAAAGTGTGCAGAAAATGCCCGTTTCAGAAATAGCAAATATTGATCAGCCGGTGAATTCGAGATGCTGTTAAGCTTTGGATGTGGAATAAAAGAATCTTATCTAAAACTTGTCAAGGATACAAATGATGTTTTGTGTTATGTGAAAGAAGTTGCGAGTGTCTATAAGAGCAAATAGGTTAGCCTTAAATACTGACGATGATTACGGATGTTTTTTGTAAAAAAAAAAAAAAAAAAAAAAAAAAAAAAAAAAAAAAAAAAAAAAAAAAAAAAAAAAGTCTCTACTAAATAAGCCGTGTTAGTATTGTTGTCATTATCATCATTCTTCGGGATTATAACAAAATTAATCGTTTGTGTTTTCTTGTGACTTTTTTTTTTATTAGAAACTTCATTTATGATTTTTTTTTTTCATTTAAATAACTTAAAATTAGCAATTACTCTGGCTTCATTTATAATTGCTTGCTCCTCTATTTCTAAATAAGAGGGGTTCAATTGGGCCATAGAATTTTAGTGAGGTAGGACCAGATAAGCAAACCACATGCTACTCTCATCATTCATTTATATATGATACTAAATAACGCACATGGTTCCATAAGCTCTAGCTCTGATAAAATATCCTAACATATCTATCCAGTCATTAAGTTTTTCTTTACGTTCATTTTGAGATAAAAAGTCCCAACGAAAACTTTGATTTTGGGTTTAACTGTATCTGTTAATGCAAAAAATTGACGCTCTGTAATGTAAAATGATAACTCATGTCTTTTGTTTTCGCAGTTGAAATGCGACCCTAACTTGAAAGGATGTGCTTCGTCTATCCGGGATGATTTCTGCCTATCGGTATGTGATGAAACTGCTTCCAATCTCATTTGGGGAAATTAAAAATAAGGATTGGAAGCTATGCGAAGGATCGATTCTTGTAAATATGTAAATTTATTATTTTAAAAGATTTCGCCCAAACTGATTTTATCAAAAGATTGTTTTGTTTCACATATTTTTTGTTGTACTATACTATTTTAAGAAGATTGTTCTTAGTCCTGACTTGGTAAATGTATGTTATATTCTATAGTTGCCGTTATCGCTTAAGCGTTTTATTTTTCCATGATATTTAAGGTCTTAGCAAAGTGTGCCACATAAAATACTGTATTTAGATTTAAAGTTTTGTTTATCTGAATATAAATATCTAGAAAATTAGGTCGTTGAATAACTTGAGGGAAAGTGCCATTGAAGTTTAAGATATTAAAAGCTACTTAATGAAGCCTATTTCTTGTTGAATTTGAGTAGATTTTTTACCAAAAGAGAGCCCGTTAATGTTTCCTAAAGAAAATCTTCAGTTCGCGTAGATTTGGAATAAATATTTGGACTTAAAGAAAAATTTTATGGAATTATGAATGGTATGTTACATGTCAGAAGCATGGAACTTAAGGAGAATGTAAAAAAAGAAAAGAAAGTAGAAAATGTATATGACCCAGGCATTGCCTAGGTATAGGTTTTATGAGGGCGTTTGATTCAGAGTAACAGGTGACTTAAAGCTGTTTGAGATTCCTAGAAAGATCTTGTGAAACTCGACAGTAGACACTTGGTTCTTTCCACACTACAATTGGAAAGAAATTAAGCAAAGGACATACACTTGGTTCTTTCCACACTACAATTGGAAAGAAATTAAGCAAAGGACATAATGTTAAAAGTACCTTATCAGCATTGAAATTTCCCATTAATTTGCTGCTAATCCTTTACTTTATAATTAGAGAAACCCAAAATTTGAAAAAGAGGAAGTTTGTTTTATTCTGTAATCTAACCAGCTGGGAATAAATAATTTTCGAATATTTCTCTTGAATTTTTAATTTTTTTAGCTCGCCCCTTTGTTTTGGAAATTAATTATATAATTAGTCTTATGGGAATTAGAATCTTGATGCTACAGACCTCTTGGATATTAAGTTTAGCAATTATCAAGAGGCCAATGAAGATGATTTTGTTACATTTAGAATTTTAGTATTTATGTTCGCTTTATTATGTAAACCTGTTGGGTTTTATAATTCACCTTCTTGCAAATGTTTTACCACCTCACAGGTTCTTACAGTACATACGGAAGCTCTGTTGAAATATGCACGGCTTGTTCCCCTAAGTTAATAATAAATTTTAGAATTTTTATTTGGGATAAATTCTTTGTACAGGAAATCTTTGAGGTAAACGTAACAAAACTTATTTGAGTTGGACAATTGCAAAAATGATTGGTAGTTGATTCCCTGAAATTTAATTATTAGCTGTATAAGTAATTTTTCCCATTAAAGAATCTGTTTTTTTTTTGGGGGGGGGGGGGGTTGGGGGAGGCGGTTGCAATTTTATTTTATAGTATACTGCCTACGAAAGAACTGATTGCCATGAGCATTAACAGTCAATATTTAAGCATTTTTTATTTAATTTACTGTGTGTTCCACAAGCACGTTTGTGTTGAAAATGTACCAATAATGACACCTTTCCTCTCATATCTTGTATTACTCCAAAGAGAATACTTTAGATGAATAATTTGTCTGGCTATCATATTCTTTTATAGAACAAGAAATATTTAAACTATACCGTAACTGAATAAGTTTTTCTTTTCGAATGCTGTCTTTATTTACTGTACGAACTCAAAACTTTAAACGAATAGGGAAAAGTTTAAACTTTATACATTTTCTTAGTACATTTTTTTTCAATGTAGATTTGGGGGCGGAAATAGTGATGATCATTTGTCAGCCTTTGTGTCAAGGGATGCATTTGCATATAGATAGTCTCTTGTTATTTTAGGCAGGTTTGCATTCTCACTCGAGCTAACAGCTTTTATAGTTGGTTAGTTATGCTTTACACTGGTTTTACTAAATATAGGTAGGCTTATAAATCCACAGGCTTCCACTAAAACTGTATTGTCGCGAAACCAGGAATAATTTCCAAGGTAAATTTGCGTCATTGGCTTTATTATATGCGAATTTTTATGGTGAAAGAAACCGATGTAGGAAAAAAAATTAAGTTTCCTTTAGTGTGTTTCATTTGTGGACTCTTTTCATTTTTAGTGTATGTTCATACATTCAGCAAGTAATCTTTTGTTTTGTTTTTGAAAGACAGTTATTCATAAGAACAACACTTCTGTTAATGTACTGAGAGTTGGAGATTTAGAAATAGAAGTTTTAAGACTTGTTAGAACCATTTAAAGGAATTGTGTATCATGGATTGATTGTAATACTCGTTACGTTTACCTTGGTATCTAAGGTAATATTTAAAGATTTCTACTCGTCACCTTCTCTCTTACCTTTGCCGCTTTAATGGCATCAGTGACCGGTTTTTAAACTGATAAAGTTCAACGTCATAATATTCATTCAAGTTGAGCCCCCAGAACATTTCTTTATTTTCACACTTATATCTACTCTATATCGTGTTAGCTCCTTTATCCTCCCTGGCTCCCACAATTCCAGTTACCCTATAATCCTTTGGTATAATGGACTTTCGGTGATGGTTGTGGGTTGTCTCCGTAGTGCGTAGGTGAATGTCAAACTTAAGAGAGATATGTCCTACCATAAGGGGTACATTGCTTAACCTTTTTCAAAAGTTTATAATGAATTGATTGGGGATAACGTGAGGATTTTATTTTAATCTCTCTCTCTCTCTCTCTCTCTCTCTCTCTCTCTCTCTCTCTCTCTCTCTCTCTCTATATATATATATAATATATATATAATTTTTTTTGTCAAAATTATTAGTAGTCTGAGGGAGAATTGTTATTTTTAAGAGTAGATGCTTATTAAAATAGTTACTGCTGGAGAGTACCGAATGCTGGGGTGTCGGACTCTTTATTCATAAAAGTTACTCAAATCTCAATGTTGAAAAGAACTCGTATAATAAGCTTTGAATATATAGGAATAAACTTTACGCAAAAAAAAAAAGAAAAAAAAAATTTCTTTGTAACAATCTACAAACCTCTTAGAACAAACACCAGTATCGTTTTTACAACATTGACGATTTAACAGTAAATGAACAATACGCGATATGAAACTTTGAATACTCTGAACGAACCAGGTAAAACGACAGTGGAGGTCCTGGAGAGAGTGAAATTCCCCTGATGTATGGGACCGGAAAAGCAGCCATCAAAGTAAAAGTAAGTAAGTAGGCATTATTTTAGGGTCGTAGCAGCATCTCTTCAATACAGCTACACTTTCTTCATATCGTTCTACTTTATCTCCGTTCCTGCTTCCTTTTTCCGTCTTAATGTCTAACCTCTTCTAACTTTTACTTCAAAGCATAAGGTTTAAAGGCCTTCCGTGAATGGCAGAGGCAAGGGACAGTGCCAATGACAGTGGCATAGGTAGCAGGACAATACCCTCTAGACTAACCAGATACATTATTATTATTATTTGCTAAGCGACAACCCCTTTTGGAAAACAGGATGCTATAAGCCCAAGGGCTCCTACAGGGAAATAGCTCAGTGAAGAAAGGAAATATACTATGAGAGAAGTTTAAGAATAATAACATTAAAATGAATCTATTATATATAAACTATAAAAACTTCAAAATAACAGAGATATAAGATAGAATATTATGCTCGAGTGTACCCTCAAGCAAGAGAACAGTAACCCAAGACAGTGGAAGACATTGTACAGATGCTATGGCACTACCCAAGACTAGAGAACAATTGTTGATTTTAAAGTGTCCCTCTCCTAGAAGAGCCGCTTGCTGCAGCTAGAGTGTTTCTCCTACCCTTACCAAGAGGAAAGTAGCCATTGAACAATTGCATTGCAGTAGTTAACCCCGTGAGCAAAGACGACTTGTTTGGTAATCTCAGTGTTGTCCGGTGTATGAGGACAGAGGAGAATGTGGAAAGGATAGACCAGACTATTTGGTGTGTAGGCAAAGGAAAAATGAGTGGTAACCAGAGAGAGGGATCCAATGTAATATTGTCTGGCTAGTCAAAGGATGCCATCACTCTATAGCGGTAGTATCACAACGGGTGGCTGGTTCCCTGACCAACCTACTACCTACTATACATTTGATCAACTCCCAAGCCCCCTCTCCACTCAAACTTGGACCATGGAAGGCCAGGTAATGACGGCTGATGACTCAGCAGGTGGACTTATAAGGTCTCCAGATCTCCCATCATTGGCTCATAAGGATGGTGAGGTTGCAGACACTCCGAGAAATTATCGAGCTTAAGGGTGTTTTTTTTTCTCGAGTATTGGATGCAGACGCCAGGGATGGGCTATAAAACCAGAGTTCATAAATCCAATCTTGGTAATCAATTTAGATTTTCCTTCCACACGAGGGGCAAATGCACGGCAGTCAGACTCTTGTTTCCAATTTTTGTAGTATGAGTGATGATCATGAGAGCAGATAACATCACAGACGAGGTAATAACGGGCAAACCATCGAAGTGCCATGCCCGTTATTAGGGCACTGGATAGGTAGGTGCCTGACTATTGTTAGACGCAACTCTGCCCGCACTCTGCCCTGCGTCTGGCCCTCGTCATACGTTCGCCTGCCTTTGCCTACTGACTGCCTTGGACTGTTTGATCTGGTTACACCGTTTCAAAGCTAAAATTACGGGCAAATTAAAGTGTCCATCTTGCATTAGCCCTCCGTGGGGCATAATAGCCTATTCGAGTTAGAATAGTTTTTTTTTTATATTGCCATTGATTTTTGAAAGATTGAAAACCACAGTAGGTTTTTTTACTCAAGTTCTACACTTTTCATGACATACAATTATTATTTTTTCCATTTGATATTGCAAGAAAACTGGAAAGGGAATGTCAGTTCTCGAGGCGCCTCTGTGAAAACGAATTAACATTAAATCTTATATTTTAGAGATGCTAATTCATTTTTATATTATATACAGTATACATAGGAATTAGTTTTAAAATTTTCCTCCTTGGAAACTAAGATGTTTAAAGAGATTCGGTAAAATAATAAAACTTTTAATGATATCTTCACAAATATATCTTGTTTTACTTCAACATGAAAATTTGCCTTCCAACATACACTGCACAAACAGGGAAATAAGAACGGACTTAACGGCTCAAATAATTCGTGGCATCAGAGGTTCAACCTTACCGTGAAAATGACGCCATGAATATTAATGTATCTCTACTTTGATATGCAAATCGAAGATCGCCTACACTAGTAAGGCATTATAGCGCTATAATTGCCTTTATCGTTTTAATTGGTTCGCTAAGTTATTGCAGACACAGTCAGTAACTACTGAGTGAATAGCTCCAATACATATGGTGTTACATTTTTTCAGGTTCAGGAATTCCTCCAAGGGAGGTTTCTCGTTATCACGTGCACAAGAAAGACTTCTGAAAAGAAAAAAAGTTACCTTCTCTCCTTTCCTGTACATTCCCTTTTTTGTCAAATTGAAGCCATAGTTTGCCTATAAATAGGTTCTTAGGCTATACAATACTTCATATCATCGTCACTGAATATATTGATTGTGAATAAAGAAATAAGTCCCAGCAGTGCACCTTGACAGCTCCAACTGGGGCATTAGTTAAGTCACTTGTAGCGTTCTTAAGGCCCCAAGCTGCTCTCCCTTTAAATCCTTCTACTTCACCAACGCTCCCGCTTCCTTCTATACATTTTTGTCAAATTGGAGCTATAGTTTGCCTAAAAATAGGCTCTCATGGCTATACAATACTTCCTATCATCATCACTGAAAATATTGATTGTGAATAAAGAAATAAGTCCCAGCAGTGCACCTTGACAGCTCCAACTGGGGCATTAGTTAAGTCACTTGTAGCGTTCTTAAGGCCCCAAGCTGCTCTCCCTTTAAATCCTCCTACTTCACCAACGCTCCCGCTTCCTTCTATACATTTTTGTCAAATTGGAGCTATAGTTTGCCTAAAAATAGGCTCTCATGGCTATACAATACTTCCTATCATCATCACTGAAAATATTGATTGTGAATAAAGAAATAAGTCCCAGCAGTGCAACTTGACCGGTCCAACTGGGGCATTACTAACGTCACTTGTGGCGTTCTTCAGTCCCCTAGCTGCTCTCCCTTGAAACCCTTCTACTTTACCAATGCTCCCGCTTCCTTCTATACATTTTGCTGTCCAAGCTCGTTCAACTTTTACTTCAATGAAAGCTATTATGCGTCTGCATGGTTTTCTTGCATACGCCCTGGGTTGCTGAATGGCCTCGCATAATCCAGTAAGTCCAGTCTAACCTCTCTCTCTCTCTCTCTCTCTCTCTCTCTCTCTCTCTCTCTCTCTCTCTCTCTCTCTCTGTAAGAAACAATCCGAAAAAACTTTATTATTAACTGAAGTCACATGAAGTCTTCTGGCTAAATTATAAGTTTTATAATTGCACCAACAAGGAAAAAGATGAGCAAGGTAAACTGATTAACATGAGATGGTTGAGAAAACTTACGGTATTACGGGTAGGACACATGAATAGATTTGAGATTAGATGAAACTGTAAGGATTTCTTTTTTTTTAATTTGGTATGAAGATGAATAAAGGTTGTAGTTTAAACAAAAAATGGTATCTTGGCGTTGACCAGAAAGGTTTGAATGTATCCATGGGCTGTAATGACGTCTGTGCGCAGTGGGCATTACTTGAGGTTATTGAGGATCTTAGGAGCCTTTCCTACTCTATCGCTGCCATTACTACTTCAGTTTTGCTCTCTAATATCTCGACTACTACTTCAAGTGCAGGCTTTTCTTCGGTGTATTTTGGGCGCTGAATCCTCCCAGGTCGCAGCGCAGGGCACTGCAGCCCAATTCATGAATTAAAATTCATGATTTAAACTTTCAAAATTTGCTCCTAAAAACTAACAATTGTTATACTTTTAAAAAGTAAAATTGGAAATGGATTGGAAAATAAGAAGGAAAGCTACAGTATTTTGGATGATTTACCATTTCTCGCGGGTACGAGTATAAATCTTACAGCGGAATTTGATATTAATTAGGAAGCAGTTATGAGGAAGACTGGAGGAATTTAATGTCATAGATTGTAGGCAAAGAAGGAATGATGAGAATGTGTAATGGAATTGCAAGGAGAAATAAAATCATATTGTGTATAAATAGAAACGAACATTTCAAAATTTTAGCATACTAAATATGTAAATTTGATGCTGTTACGCAATAGATTGAAAGAAAGAACTGTAAATTTAGGCTTAAGATAAATAATTTAACTGAAGGTTAGCGATAGTGAAGAGAAGTGAAAGGTTAAGGTCTTTAAAAGTAAATGAGAACGTAGTTAGTATGAAGACGAAGAAATTCAGTGAGTAACCTTTAAGGAATACCTGTTGGGATTGATTTTATGCATAAAAAAGTGGTAAAGAGGAAACATGTAACCTTATATTTTAAACTGGAGTTATTACTTTAGGTGAAGTATTCGTGTTGAGAGAAATGGCGTTGGCAGGTTGTTAATAAAATTCTGTAATCAGTAGTTTAGGAAAGGTGGAAGGGACTTATACCGTATGTGTTGCACAGATTCATTTTTTATGAAATTGTAATGGTAGTTGAAATGCAGTTCTGCACGTCTTATGTTAGTTGAAGAAATCTTTTTATTTGATGCCCGGAGGAAATAGTAAAAGCCTTTAGCAGTTAATTGCATTTTCTCCTATCTATTTTGGGAAATAATGTGCTAAAGTATCTTAATAGTGATGTGTTAACAAATGAAGATCGTCAAAATTTATGTAAATTATCTAAGTCTAAGTAGTATTTCTTAATATTGTTCTTTCCCATATATTCAAAGGCAAATTTCATACACAGATAACCAATGATTTATTTGTTTACTGTCGACCGGATTGTTTGTGGAAATAGTCTTAAGGATCTTTTCTACTTACCTCGTTTATTGCCTCTTGATTTTATGTTTTCAAGAGGACACTTCAGTACCACAGATCATAAAAGCTCTTTTTGCAAGTAAAATAATTCCACGAAAAAGATAATTCACTTCCTACGGTCTCTCTCTCTCTCTCTCTCTCTCTCTCTCTCTCTCTCTCTCTCTCTCTCTCTCTCTCTCTCTCTCTCTCTGCATGTGCAGATGTATTTTTTATTGACTGACTTTCTCTGTACCCGGGCTTTTCTGAGGTTTCACTTTACAAAGGGTGCCTTATGATTCAAAGTGTATTTCTCAGCAATTCTTGCTTTTTTTTTTTTTTTACTCATCCCACAGTCGTCGTGTGCTATTGCGTCATCCCTTTAGCTTCTTTGTGTCTTCACTGGTATTTCATTTCCTAACACCAGGTTCCGGAATCTGCCATTCTCTTTAACCCAATTCTAGTAAAATTTGGGGTTTGCAAACCGTCGCCCCGACTGTTATAAGAAACAATAATCCTCTTTAATCTTTTGCGATTTCTCCCGCTTGTGGATGGCCCAATCACATGCCGTTTTACAAATACATCGGCCATTTTTTTTTCTCCATATAATCATCGATTCCTTTTTAATCCGATTTTATTTGTATTGCAATATGAATGATCATTTTAGCAAAACCTCGAGGATGTATGATAATGTCTGTGACATATGGATGTATGTGTGCATATTACCACAAACAATATATATTTGCGTGCACAAGGCTCATTTATGATTAATGGGATTGTAATGGAGTTGCTGCCACATGATGGTGATTATTATCATCATTATTATTATTATCTTGATTATTATTATTATTATTATTATTATTATTATTATTGTTGTTGTTGTTATTATTATTATTAGTCAAATACAACCATTGTTGGAAAAGCAGGTGCTATAAGACCAAGGGCCCCAACAGGAAAAATAGCCCTATTAGGAGAGGAAATAAGGAAATAAACAGAGTACAGGCGAAGTAATGAATAATTGATATAGAATATTTTAAGATCAGTAATAACGCTAAAACAGATTCGTCATATGTAAACTATGAAGAGAGACTTATGTCGACATGTTCAACATAAAAAAATTTGCTGCACCCTGATTCTCGGAAGTTACAA
The DNA here is from genome assembly GCF_036898095.1 of Palaemon carinicauda. Classification (NCBI taxonomy): domain Eukaryota; kingdom Metazoa; phylum Arthropoda; class Malacostraca; order Decapoda; family Palaemonidae; genus Palaemon; species Palaemon carinicauda. Next base: position 157,592,174 of record NC_090733.1, on the reverse strand, counting down.
TGATTCATTTGCCCGATTAGAAGGACCATTCCACAATTTGGTCACCGCTGGAATACAACTTCTAGAATACTGTGGAGAAGGCATGACTGTTAGAATTAGCTGAAACCTAATATTATGTGTAGCATGGTACTGTCTGGGAATATCTGAATGCCAAGGATGGTCAGAGTTATAAAAAAATCTTGTGCAACTTGCATAATGAACTAACAACGACAGTACCAAAGATTAATATATAGATCGGGGAAAAAATGTGATAGACCGCAAGA
>NC_090733.1:157531911-157586911 GCF_036898095.1 Palaemon carinicauda | reverse complement strand
CCATTTCAGTGTATTTATAGACATTAAAACAATAATCCTATTTTATCTTTGACTTATCTTTACGTATTTTGTCATAAAAGGAAAAACTGAATGTTTAAAATCCAATCTTCATATAAAAAAGAACATACATATTTCCTACGGTTTTACCTTCTATTATATGTCCATAGAAGACTTTCTCATCAGTCTGCACTACAAATGATTGTTCATAAATTAATCGCAAACAAAACAAACAGGAAATAATACTTATGAAAAAGCAGACCACATTTAATTCCTTGAATTGAAGAAAAGAGAATGTTCATAGTTGAATAAAAGAAAAAGCCACCATACTTATGCCTGAATGAAATGGTATTTTTGATTATTACAGACACCTATTTTGGAAAGTATGGTGTTAGAAGTGAAGAGGAAAAGCTTACTTTATACGAAATACCGTCTATTTTGTACCAACAGTGTGCCACACGATTGTACATAGTTCATTTTGTGTATGTATTATGCTTGTATCTTCGCTCTTCCCTCGCACTAAAAAGAGCCTGAATAAACATGTCTGTTTTTCTCACCGGTAACGATGTCAATTTTGAACATGAAATTTCTTGTTGCCTTGAGCTTTTGTATATAAAGGAGAGTGTTCTATAATAAACTTACTCAGTTGCTTTCATCCTGTCTTTGAGTCACAACCTTCTCTCGGCCCGTCACATTGGTGACCCCGGAAGTCAACTCCCTCCTTCCGCCTTCCACCCCCCCTCGCCCCTCCATCGTTGGTACTATGGCGGACTCAACGGAAGTTGGCGCTGCGGCTGCCCCATTGAAACTTTCATCATTCGCCAGCGGAGAGGCGGTTGCTTGGTTTCAGCGTGCAGAAGTCCAGTTTTGCATCAAGGGCGTGACTCGCTCAACCACCAAAGCAGATTATGTCCTCGTAGCGATCCCGAGGACACCTTCCCGGAAATATCCGACTGGCTTTGTGAACAAGGAGACACCCCTAATAGCGTATGACACCTTCAAAACATACCTTCTGCAGCAGTACTCGCCGTCGCCAGCCGCCCGTATAGCAAAGCTTTTTCAGCTCTCTCAGCAACCGTAGGGGGACCAAAGGGCTTCGCTCGCCCTCAGGGAAATGACCAGTATCGCTCGCCTGCAACCTGCCGCAGACAGGTCTCCTCGTGAGGTGAACCTACTTCGTGCCCTTTGGATACACCGTTTACCCGAACCTGTACGCGCTGCCATAAAGGACTTGATGACCAAAGTCGACGCCCTTATGGACAGCCACTTCAAGACCTCCATCAACGCCTCTACCCCTGACGAAGAGGACGCCTATTCAACGTCAACCGAAGCTGACGTGAATGGCGTAGGACATACACGCCTACCCCGTGACGTGCCGAAACGGCGACAAAGCCACCCACTACCCACCACTCGCTCGCGCCCCAACCAACAACTTCTAAAGCCACTTACTACCTCCCATCCGCCACAGTTTTGCTACTACCACTTCAGATTCAGGGCAACCGCGAAGAAATGTGCCAAGGATTGTCAGTGGGCAAAAAATGTGTAAGTAGGCCATCGCTCGTGGCGGTGGCTTCCCGTGTTTCTAATCTTTTCTTTTTACATGATGCAGGAACGGGCATGCGATTTTTGGTAGACGCGGGTGCTTGTCCTCTTTTGCCAAGGGAACTCTTCAGGACACGACGTAATCTGTGTACGACTGCCGTCGTCCGCTTGGTAGCTGCCAACGGATCTGCGATACCCACCTACGGTTACGAGAACCTCACATTATCGTTCAGAAATGGTAAATTTAATTGGAAGTTTCTCGTTGTTGACGTCGCATTGCCAATCCTCGGTGCGGATTTCCTCTCTCATTTCCCCCTTCTGGTTGATGTCGCCCACCGATGATTGGTCAACGCAGACTCGTACTTGTCGACACCTCTTCAACCCGCCCCCTCCAACCTCGCTCTCCACATCAGCGCTCCCACGGATGCCTACGCCCACCTCCTCACGTCGTACCCGGAAGTTTTCCGTCCAGAACTTCGCCAAACGCCCACGGCCCCTGCCAAGCACGGTATTTATCACCATATCAAGACGACGGGACCCCCAGTCTTCGCAAAATTCAGACGTCTGGCACCGGAACAATTGGCAGCCGCCAAACAGATGTTCGCCGAAATGGAGGAAATGGGCCTTTGCCAAAAGGCCTCCAGCCCATGGTCGTCACCCTTACACATCGTTCTGAAGAAAGACGGCTCCCTCCGTCCTTGCGGTGATTACAGGCGCCTGAACAGGCAAAAAGAACCGGATCACTAACCCCTACCAGACATCGTCGATGTGACCTCCTACCTGCACAAAGCGAAGGTTTTCTCTACGCTCGACCTCCTGAAAGGGTATTATCAGGTGCCTATGAACCCAGAAGACATCCCCAAGACTGCCATCACCACTCTGTTTGGTACATACACCTTCAATTACTCCTGTTTTGGCCTTCGTAATGCCGGGGTCACGTTTTACCGTCTCATGGATGTCATCTTAGGGGACCTCCCTTTCTGAGTATGTTATGTGGACGACATACTTGTGTTCTCCTCCTCAAAAGAGGAACACCTCCATCACCAGCGCATCATGCTCGACCACCTGCAACAAAACGGCCTTGTAGTCCGGTACAACAAGTGTACCTTTGGCGCCAACGAAATGTTGTTCCTAGGGAACCGCATCACTCCTGAAGGAGTCCATCCCCTCCCTGAGAAGGTAGCAGCCTTTCAGGAATTACCCGCGCCCTCGACCTTCAAAGGTCTGCAGGAATTCTAGGGCATGATCAACTATTATCACCGTTTTCTGCCCGCCTTTGCCGCCACTCATGCTCCCCTCTATGCCTCCCTCAAGGGCAAGCCAAAGGACCTGAAGTGGGGTCCCTTCAAGAAGCTGCCTTCTGCAATGCAAAGAAGGCTCTATCAACCGCTGCGGCTCTCACTTTTCCTATCCCACATACCCCTCTCCTTCTCTCCACCGATGCGAGCGACATCGCTATTGGTGCAGTACTCGAGCAGGTGGTCAACGGTTCGCCTCGCCCATTGGCCTTCTTCAGCAGAAAACTGTCCAAGGCATAATCGGGTTATTCTACCTTCGATCGCGAATTGCTGGCGGTGCACTTGTCTGTCTGTCACTTTCGCCATTTCTTAGAAGGTACGCCCTTCATCATTCGCACAGGCCACATTTCTCTGGTGCACGCCTTCACTCGACAGTCTGATGGCTGGTCCGCCCGTCAAACGCCGACATCTCTCCGCCGTGGCTGAATACAATTGCACCCTTCAATATGTCCCTGGGAAAATGAATCCCGTTGCCGATGCCCTGTCAAGAAACACGTTGGCTGCTGTTCAACTAGGATTGGATTACAACACCCTGGCTGAAGCCCAACGACAGGATCCAGAGTATCAAGCATGTAAGATATCCTGCACGTCCCTCCGTTGGGAAGACTTCCCCCTTGAAGACTCCAACACCACCCTCCTCTGTGACGTCAGTACTGGTAGACTGCGACCTTGGATTCCTGCTCACATGCGCCGGCAGGTGTTTGATTTCATTCACGGCCTTTCACATCCCTCGTGCCTTTCTACTGCACAGCTGCTGAAAACGAAGTTCATTTGGCATTGCATTTCTAAGGATGCTAAGGATTGGGTCCGCGCCTGTACTTCATGCCAAACTTCCAAAGTACATCGACACATGGATTCAGGAGTGGGCACCTTTCCTCAACCTCAGCGTCGTTTCGCACACATTCACGTCGACGTTGTAGGCCCCCTACCCACATCACAAGGACATCGTTACCTGTTTACCGTCATCGACCGCTCCACTCGTTGGCCTGAAGCCATTCCCATGGAAACTGCAACGTCCGCCTCATGTACATCTGCCTTACTCTCAGGATGGATTGCAAGATTTGGTATCCCTGAGCATATTACTTCTGACAGGGGTACCACTTTCACCTCTCAATTGTGGACATCATTAGCGAATCTCCTGGGCATTACCCTACATCAGACAATGGCCTACAACCCCGCTGCCTAGGAATGGTTGAACGTTTTCATCGCACCCTCAAAGCAGCTTCGATGTCCCGCTGCAAGGATTCCAACTGGTTTACTTAGCTTCCCTGGGTCCTCCTGGGACTAAGGATCACTCCTAAAGACGCCCTCGACGTCTCGGCAGCTGAAATGGTGTATGGCGACCCGTTGGTCGTCCCTGCCGAATTTTTTCCTTCTACAACCTCCTCCGATGATCTCCAGTGCATACATCACGTCGTGGGAAAATTTACTCCATGCCGCCAGACTTACAAGTCCCCAGCGAAGCATCACATACCGACAGACTTGCACTCTGCAACGCACGTCTTCCTGCGCAACGACACTAGCAAGCCACCGCTAACGCCCCCTTACACGGGCCCTTTCCTTGTGATCCGACGCAGTCCGAAAGCATTCCTACTAAACATTCGTGGCAAGGAAGACTGAGTCTCCCTTGATCGTCTAAAACCTGCTTATCTCCTGCCAGATGACCCGCCTTCAGTTCGCCTCTCTAAATCAGGGTGCCCTATTTAATATGTACAGTATGTCATTTTTAGGGGGGGAGGCATGTACCAATCGTGTGTCACACGATCGTACATAGTTCCTTTTGTGTATATATTATGCTTGTATCTTTGCTCTTCCCTTGCACTAAAAAGAGCTTGAATAAACATGTCTGTTTTTCTCACCGGTAACTGTGTCAATTTTGAACATGAAATTTCTTGTTGCCTTGAGCTTTTGTATATAAAGGAGAGTGTTCTATAATAAACTCACTCGATTGCTTTCATCCTGTCTTTGAGTCACAACCTTCTTTCGGCCCGTCACAATTTATACCCGTTTTTTTTTTTTTTTTTTTTTTTTTGTATATTAAAAATGATTTATCTATTTATTTATTGTCCCATTGGGACCTTTGGCCGTATAACTTTGCTTTTGCAACTAAGGTTTAGGTTTAGCTGATAATGATAATGATTATTGATTTGTGGTCATATATTCAGAAAAGTTCCCACTTTTTTATCGCCCATATTTCATATATTTATATTTAATTACATTACTTGCTAATATCATTCAAATTAATATTTGAAGCTGATGATCGATTAAGAATTGTTACTCGAAAACGTTACGGGAATAAAACGGTGGAAATAATTATGTGGGTTGTAATACCGAACATCGAATAAATGCGTACTATAGTAATAATGCTTATAAAGATATTTATAGTGTTGATATTGTGTGATGATGTAATTAAAAGGTTATTGTATATTTTCTTGTTTGAAAATATTTATGGATTAACCCATGCTTTTTTCACCTGTCTTTGTCTTTTATGTAAAGTCAATTTATATTTCATAATCGTACGAGCTCTTTCAAAATCAGCTGATGGTCAATTGTGAGAGGCATCATCAGTTGTTCATCTTGAAAGCTAGCTGTAAAGAATATTTATGAAATTTTCTGGTTTATTTAGGCACCTATAACCTCAGCAAGGTACAGGACATTATTAGAATAATACTATGGCACATTCATCTGTAACTTTTAATGCCATGAAAATGGTATAATATGGTTGATAAGCAACCCTAGTAATCTATCATAAAACTGCAATTTTAGTGTCTCGGCTTCACTTACAGATATCTTTAAAGACTAATATATAGTGCTATATGTGGTAAGCAAACACATAAGCTGTTACAATAGCCGATCGGAACTAAGGTCTACCCCAAAGCCAAAGCCAAGGTCTTTCAAAAAGAAGGCAAGTGTGCTTACCCCGTACACAATGGGAAAAAATCTTGTTAGTAGAAGAAATAGTGAGATCAAATTAACATATGTTAATCTTCTATGGTCGTGTTTTTTTTTTCCCATTTGTATGGGTTAAGCACGGTTGCCTTCTTTTTGAAGGACTTTGCTTTGGCTTTTTTGGGTAGACCGTAGTTCCGATCGGCTGGCTTGCCTAACATCCCTTAGACCCCGGTAGCTTACGTTCTTGTGTCTTACCAGTCACCAGCGTCCATCCTCCCAGTGTTTGCTTTCAAATATTCTTAAAAAACAACAAACTTAATCATTTTATTTACAAATGCTTCATTAGTAGATGCCTTACTTCTACGTGAGCTGGAAATAACTTGAGTCTTGTGATGGAAGAATACTAAATAACAAAATGTCATGTTTATTTTTCCTTGTAAGAATTACGGCGGTAATTCTAGGAAATAATCAACCTTGTTTCACAGATAAAATTTGGTGACCCCAAAATCACTCTCCTATTATCATTCCCTCTTGAACTGTTAAGCATTTGATGAAAGGCATTCAGAAAAAAATTGTCCCCATTTGTATATTAATAATGATGATAACTGTAGTGGGAGTCGTAGTATAAAAAGATCAAATACTCCTAAATATAACTTCCGAGACTATTTTGAGAAAATAAATTCGAAGTTCGTGCGGTCATTTTAAGACATCCTGAGAGATTAAACTCTAATGTTGTTTACAAGTTAAGACAACCTACATCTTCTGAAGTTAGAAGCGGTATTAGGGCTCTGAATGTCGTCCTTTATGATTTGAGAGTTTGGAAGAAAAAGAGCCTCGAAATCTTTTAAGGATCTGGAAAAGGAGCCCAGAACGTTTCACCAATACGAGAAACCTTTCGTTCAATTCATTCTGAAATATGATGGGGGCGATCATGGTCATATCTGTATTGACTCTGGGGTCTATTACATAAAGGTACGGTGGTCGTTATTTTTCTTCACTTATTTGAAATTGACATCATCAATGAAGTATGACTTATGGTATTATGATAGATATGTTACATGTGAATGGCTTAGGTTTCCATAGTATATAACAGTTTAAAAGACTTTATCCAAACTTTTCCTATTTATACCCATAGTTACTTATAAGTTTATGAGAGCTAGTAAGTAGGGTGTATATTTGGGCCATTAATTTTCATCAAAACGTAATAGGACTCGGAGATAAATGTGTGTCATATAAGTTACGATGCATCCAACGTAATTTAAAGCCCATAATATACAGCGCTTTCAAATGATAAACTAATCTCTTGAGCTTGGACTTTTTCTGTACTGCAGACTAAAGTCATATTTTTTAATCTGAAAAAAAAAAAATACAAAATGATGAGAGAATGTAAGGTATAGATATGTAGACTTTGCTTTGAGAGTATAAATTTTCACATCGAAATTTTATAGCAGCTTTTGAAAGGTATGCCAGCATTTTAGACAGGCAGACAACGTTAGAATATAGTATATATAGAAAATTATGGTTCGTTATATGGCAATACCCAAACATTGTTAAGTGGTTGTTATATTGCAATTTTTTCCAATGTAGACCATTGTTTGAGTGTCACAGAACTTTGCTCACATAGATTGCGTTTTGTTCCGTCGCCCAACAATTCATCCATATGTAAAGGGGTACTTATATTTTCTTGGTTAAGGGAAAAGGTATGTGACTAGCATTATCTACCATGAAGACTTGCTTAAGCTTTGGAAGGCTTTGCCCTTCTAGTGCTATATATATATATATATATATATATATATATATATATATATATATATATATATATATATACATATATATATATACACGTATATATATATATATATATACATATATACGTATATATATATATATATATATATATATATATATATATATATACGTATATATATATGTATATATATATGTATATATATATATATGTATATATATATATATATATATATATATATATATGTATGTATATATATATATATATATATATATATATATATATATATATATATATATATATATATATATATATATATATATATAAAATCTATCTGTCGTAGGTAAATCTTGCTTAATATTTATTCACATGTGTTGTCTCATACTCCAAGGCAACACTTCTCCAATTTCCATATCTCTTTTTCTTTTAAGCCAAAATTCTGAGGGAAAACTATGCTACTATGTTGTTCGGTGTAATGTTTTCTCACGAAGGCTCTTTTCCTCCATGAAATTGTGGCTCTCATCTGGACTACTATTTGCTGGCTAATATCATCGATAAAGAAATAAACTTCTATAATTATATTAAAAAAAATGTATGTGAACCTAAGAAATTTAGGAAAATTAAATTTAGTAAAGGTATGACACGTACTTTAAGGAAATACATTAGTTACCAATGACTGTCAGGTTTTCTGTCGAAAACAAGCCTTATCCCATTTTCTATGAAGCGGTAGATGGTGCAACAGGAAGTCAATAAACCTCTCTCGTAAACAAGAGAATATCAGCACGTTTATGTGTATAAACCAATCTGTCTACCTACCAACTGCTCATTATCTCACATTATTGTATCTAGACACTGAAAAATATTAAGAAAATCAGAAATATTTCCCTGATTTTAGATGTACAGCAAATTTATGTAGTCCTAAACTTCTAAGTTGAATCTTAGCAAAAACTATCCTGAATATCGCAATTGCATAAGCCATGCAGTAAGTGCTAAATTGTCTTTAAATGTGAAATATATAGGGTGGAAAGTGCTACAACTATCGGTTAAAATATCGGCAAGCAATTGCTGACCCATTGGAAATATAGTATGATTGTAAGGGTTCTATTGTAGTTTATTACGGGGTAATTTAACCTAAGGAAAAAACAATTTTTTCCATAGAAAAAGTTCCGTTTTCTTCGAAAATGACACTCGTTCCTGTCGGAAATGAATAGTTTCAGAAATATATATATGTTAACGTAATATTGCTAATGTTAGCGAAGCGAGCCAGTGTCGGAACAAGAACCATTATATTCAGCGTTGCTAATGTTAGCGAAACATTGCTAATGTTAGCATGCGCAGCTCAATATTACCGCTTCCCAGTACATACGAACTTGATGTTTTTGTTGTCTGACGAGCGGAGCAAGCCCACGACGGAACAAGAGCCATTATATTTGAATATTTCAATAAAAAATATGTTTTCCTCTAGTAGATAACGTGATTTAACCGGTTTTCGCTTTCATTTCAACCATAACAACAACAACAACCAGTTCGGCTACTTGAAGTTAGTCGAACTGGTTGTTCTGTTTGTTTGTGATTGAAATGAAGGTCAAATTCGGTTAAATCACGTTATTTGCTACAGGAAAACTTATATTTTCTGTTCGAAATGATATCCTGTAGACTTGTATAACTTTACCGTTGTAAGACTGGTTAATATTTTAAAAAACTTATTTATGAAGAATAACAATGAGTCTAAATTTGTTTAAGGAATATAATTTCTTGTACTGAGACATATATGTCATACATATGACATTGGCATTCTACAATTGTAATAATTGAATTACTTTGGCGTATATGAATAGCCTTCCCAATTAGGATCCATTCAGCTTTAGAATGTGTATTACAACTGCGTCCATTAAAGCTACTTCTCGTGACTGGTTATTCATTCATCGTCATTATCATCATCTCCTACGCTTATTGACGCAAAGGGTCTCGGTTAGATTTCGCCTATCGTCTCTATCTTGAGCTGTTAAATCAATATTTTTCCATTCATGATTTCCTACTTCACCCTTTATAGTTCTCAGCCATGTAGGCTTGGGTTTTCCAACTCTTCTAGTACCTTGTGGAACTTAGTTAAAAGTGCGCAAACAGTTCATTCATTCATTTGTTCATTTAATATTCATTTAATACCAAAATTAAGTGTATCTATTAAATTATATATATACTGTATATATATATATATATATATATATATATATATATATATATATATATATATATACATATATTTATTTGCTCTACATATTTATCATAATAATTTTCAGCCATAACTAGTGCACTGCCAGGACAAAGGCCTCAGACATGTCCTTCCACTCTTGCCTGTTTATATATATATATATATATATATATATATATATATATATATATATGTATTTATATATATATATATGTATATATATTTATATATATATATATATATATATACACACACATATATATATATATATATATATATATATATATACACATATGTAATAACTAACTATTACATTAGCTCGGCTAGCTATCTCATTTTTTTCTATATATATATATATATATATATATATATATATATATATATATATATATATATATATATATATATATCACTCATACATAGCCATGACAACTGATCTTTTTTCATTTCTTTTATGCCAATATCCTTTATATCCTTCATAACCGTACTTCTGTCACTAGTAAAATTTTCATCACAGTAATAAGATTAATTTTACATATACATTATAAGCTCTTTATCTGATATATTTGTAATTTTTTCTTATAAACCTAAATCGTTTTATTCAGCGTAAGAACTTTGACCTTTATTATGATCGTATTCCGAGCTAATAGCCCGAGCAATTGCATCGTATTTTACGCGTATTGGGCATAACGCTTAATTTGTAATTACTGTATTGATAATGGTTCAGTGAGAACAATTCCCTGTTCATATACTGTTATCCAGGCATCATTTTTTTTCTTTATTTTTTAATGCTGAATAATTAGCCAGTAATTATACGCCAGTCGGTAGGGAAGTTTATACCTAAAGAATTGAGTCCTGTTTATTATATTGATATTATATGATATTGGAAATTTGTAAATTTCCATGGGACAGTTAATATTCATTAAATAATCCTATCTTATTAATTCGCAAATTTGTATAAATGACTATATCAATTTAATCAAGAACGCAAGATTTTTTGGTAAATGCAAAAACATGTTATTACTGATCATGATTAATGTTAATTAATCGTTCACATTCGATGGTATATGAACATTTTCCTGGTGAATTTCGAAATAGTGAGATATGACAATTAATAATATGATTTGAGGGAGCGAAAGCCTTGCTTTATTAATCCCATTGGTCAGTCCAAGATCAGAGAAGTTTAGCCCTCCTCCCCCTTTCTGTTACCCTATTATATAACATAGTCTGGCCATCCATATACCCTTCAACTTAATACCTTTATTTAGCCTTAGTCCTGGGAAACCAGAGCTGTGGCTCATGGTAATCATAATATATTACGATGATACTAAAAAAGTGGATGATGATAAAGATAATAATAATTTGGTAATGATGTTAGTAATAAATGTTAAGAAACTATGTATGGTTTTTATGGAGGCCTAATCATGTTCAATTACGCTATCTTTATTTTTTACTTACTTCACCAACCTTTATACTATTATGAGTCATAAAGAGCCGGTCGAAGGATTTGGAGTAACTTACAGAGACCTATGATTCAAGATGGTTGAAAACACAAATTAAAAAACTAATAAGCTGGGCATTAGAAGGAATGTTATGAGTTGAAAATGAAGTTTTCACTGAGCAAAGAAACTAAGAAGTAACATTCATGAATTATGTATAATGATGTGAATCAAATTTGATGTCTAAAACGCCATCAAATAATCTTGATGCTTTGAATTACATATTGTTGACCCAGATAAGAAACAAAAGCTACTCCAAACCTATAAGTAAACGGCCGATTAAGATTAATTATGGCGTAAATCACAACTATTCCTAACAAAAGTTTTAGAGAAATAAGGATATGCACTTGCACATACGACATACAAAAGAAAGAAATAAAATACAATACACAATAACAATGTTCCTGATAAAGCTCTACAAAAGTACCGAAAATATAACCTTTGAAGTAGTTTCTTTATATATAAGACAGTGAAGGGCAATGGAGAAGGTACGAAAAATGTATAGAAAAATAATAGAATATGAAAGAGATAACGAAAAGGTCAGAAAAATTCATCAGACTTGGAAAAGGAAAGAACAAGATAATATTTCAAAGGTACAGCAATTAAAGGAGCACATGCCTGATAAAAAGTATCAGAAAATAGCAAAAAGAAATGTGTGTGTGTGTGTGTGAGAGAGAGAGAGAGAGAGAGAGAGAGAGAGAGAGAGAGAGAGAGAGAGAGAGAGAGAGAGAGAGAGAGAGAGACTTCTGGCGCACGTATCAAGTTTTAGAAGTAACAAATTTAATATGAAAGGTGACTGGAGGATACGAATATAACACCCATATGTCAAATCTTGGTAACCTCTCTGTGAATAACCCACACCTATATTGTTTAAATCAAAGCAGTTAAAATGCGATACATCCGTATTTCAATATAAGAATAAGGAAGATAGGTATCAATTGCTATCCTACGAATAAATGATAGATTGATTTTCCTGTACTTAAAAGAGGCATTTTTCTTCCGCCTGTTTAAAAAAAAAAGATTTTTTTTTTCTTTACTTGTTTACCATGTGATCTCCCTTACACACATGACTCCCTGTTTCCTTACAATCCTGGACTCCATTGATTATCTCATTTCCAAGGATTAAGATGAAACCTTCGTTTCAGAAGGCCAATTCTGTGTTTTATACGGGTGATTTCCTGCATACGACCTTAGGCCTGAAATCTGCCATGTGGTAGGGGTGTGAGAATACTATCACCGTGCGCCCTGCTTGTCGTAGAAATCGACTAAAAGGACAGCTGTAGTCTTGCTATTCAGTAATTTTTATGTGACCTATTGTAATTTTTACACAATAATTATCACAAAAACCCGTAGGCCCACTTGATGAATATACGAAAAACATACTAACGATATTAATTCTTTGCTATAAACTAATTCTACCATTGACCAAGTTGGGGCTATCAGTTTTCTAAGCCTACAATGGTTTTACCTGCGAATAGTTACGATTTATCATATATACCATTTGTTTTTCATTTCCAATTTTATCTTTGAATTTTTAATGCCTTTTATGTTTAATTTCGTCTAATTTATGGTTTACAGAAGACATTTGTCTCAATTTGTTTTATTGATAATCTTGTTATTTGTCTTTAGTTTTTAAATATGATGATGAGACATGAAGATGAAAATCTCACAAACAGAAGTACTCCATGGACTTAATACTACTACATTAGTCATAAGAAGTAAGGTTTTATCAAATGCATATATGTATACACATTATGTAAGTATATATATATATATATATATATATATATATATATATATGTTGTTTGCGGATGATACTGTACTGGTTGCAGACACAGAAGAGAAGCTTGACCGACTAGTGACAGAATTTGGAAGGGTGTGTGAGAGAAGGAAGTTGAGAGTTAATGTGGGTAAGAGTAAGGTTATGAGATGTACGAGAAGGGTAGGTGGTGCAAGGTTGAATGTCATGTTGAATGGAGAGTTACTTGAGGAGGTGGATCAGTTCAAGTACTTGGGGTCTGTTGTTGCAGCAAATGGTTTAATAGAAGCAGATGTACGTCAGAGAGTGAATGAAGGTTGCAAAGTGTTGGGGGCAGTTAAGGGAGTAGTAAAAAATAGAGGGTTGGGCATGAATGTAAAGAGAGTTCTATATGAGAAAGTGATTGTACCAACTGTGATGTATGGATCGGAGTTGTGGGGAATGAAAGTTATGTAGAGACAGAAATTGAATATGTTTGAGATGAAGTGTCTAAGGAGTATGGCTGGTGTATCTCGAGTAGATAGGGTTAGGAACGAAGTGGTGAGGGTGAGAACGAGTGTAAGAAATGAGTTAGCAGCTAGAGTGGATAGGAATGTGTTGAGGTGGTTTGGCCATGTTGAGAGAATGGAAAATGGCTGTCTGCTAAAGAAGGTGATGAATGCAAGAGTTGATGGGAGAAGTACAAGAGGAAGGCCAAGGTTTGGGTGGATGGATGGAGTGAAGAAAGCTCTGGGTGATAGGAGGATAGATGTGAGAGAGGCAAGAGAGCGTGCTAGAAATAGGAATGAATGGCGAGCGATTGTGACGCAGTTCCGGCAGGCCCTGCTGCTTCCTCCGGTGCCTTAGATGACCGGGGAGGTAGCAGCAGTAGGGGATTCAGCATTATGAAGCCTCATCTGTGGTGGATAACGGGGGAGGGTGGGCTGTGGCACCCTAGCAGTACCAACTGAACTCGGTTGAGTCCCTTGTCAGGCTGGGAGGAACGTAGAGAGTAGAGGTCCCCTTTTTGTTTTGTTTCATTTGTTGATGTCGGCTACTCCCCAAAATTGGGGGAAATGCCTTGGTATATGTATGATGTATAGCCATGGCTGATGCTTCACACGTGAATCAATACTGTAGTAAAACGTTTTTGGTACTAGAAGAAATTCTTTGTTAGTGAAAACTTAAAATTATTATTATTATTATTAATATTATTATTATTATTATTATTATTATTATTATTATTATTATTATTATTATTATTATTATTATAAGCTAAGCTACAACTCCAGTTGGAAAAGCTGTATGCTATAACCCCAAGGACTCCAACAAGGAAAAATAATCAAGTACTGAAAGGAAACAAGGGAATGAATAAACAAAAAGAGAAGTAATGAACAACCGAAATAAAGTATTTCAAGAACAGCAGCAACATTAAATTGGATCTTTCATTTATAAACTATACTAACTTAAAAAAAATATGAGGAAGAAAAACAAGATAGAATAGCATGCCTGCGAGTGCACCCTCACACAGTGAAGAAGAAAGACTTGGTAGAATGGTAAGTGAACATTTTTCTTTGGAACGTGAAACAAAAGCATTATTGTACTGTCTACTTTCACTTGTCTACATATTTGAGACGCATGTCATATGTAGCCTGGTTGGTTGTCTACAAGTTTATAATTATAAAACTATACCGCATAATATTTTTGTGACATCGTCACAGTTAAATATATCTCTCCTCTCGAGTCCCCACATATTTTAGCATATTTTCACCAATGAATAATTTGGAAGTTATACGTTTTATCCATCAGCCTCCAAACGTGGTTGTTGTGATGTGAGAGATCAACATCTCAATATTTTTCTTTCCACCTTTGTTGTTTCAGTCTTCAATTTGACGACATTAATTCTACCTTATGCTATAACTTGTATAGAGCTTCATGGGGATCATCTTCAAAACTTCTCTGTTGTAACTAATCGCTGCATGTATGAATTCCCGTCTTGTGAGAAATGTTATGACGATAAAATAGAGATGTTATATGATCAGAGTTATGTTAAATGTTCTATCAGTTTGTATATTGCTTCAACCACATACATTTTTATAGCAATGCTAATTATTTTCAAAATTTTAGTTATGCATCTATCGTAAGTATTTGTGTAAATTGAAACATTTGGTAATAGTGTTCATTGTTTTTTTTTTTTTTATCTTTGGAGATAAAAGACAGGAGAAAAATTCTGATGTCTGGTTGTGTTTTTTCTTGTTAGATACATTCACTTTGTTCGAATCTCCAAAGATCAGGAAAATGTAACATTCATGACAGCTGTGATATAGACTGAGATGAAGAAGGCGACCTGTTACTAAGTAAACATGACTTGCCTGCTGCGTCTATCTGTACGCGCACGCCAACTAGTGGCGACTCAAATTTGCCGGTACTTCATTGGTTTTGGAAGGTCGTAGATTCCAAAAGATCACATACTGGTAAAAGATAGGGATATGGGTTTATACGAAAATATCACAATTGTTTTTAACAATTATATGTTCATCCCTTACGCTTCTAAATTACTTGATTACACCACTTGTTCCACATGATGTATTAACAGTAGTTGACCATGTGCTTTTGTAAAACATTCCAAAAGTTCGTGTAATGAAACACCAGAAATTGATGTTTGTATGCAAAGATAAAAGCAAATAATTTATATATATATATATATATATATATATATATATATATATATATATATATATATATATATATATATATATATATATATACATAAGGGCATTCTCAGTCATAAACTTTTGTTTCTCCAATTTAAATCAATAATAAATTTAAAACGCAATAACGATTTATGATCCATTACCATACAACAGACAACAAAATAATAATTTGCAAGCAAAAAATCAGCTTCGTTTTCAAATGCAGCACTATCCCCTTAGAGATTGCACTATATTCAGAAAACCTAAATCAAAGGTGTACAAAAATATTTGTTTATATAATGGGATCACTAAAATATAACACTAGTTTTGCAAATTTAGACAATTTCTTGACTTTACCTGGAAGTTCACGCGTTGCTCCCAGGAATAATGAATAATGTAGAAGCAACGGATATTCTTGACCGCTTAAACTTTTGTGTTGACTTGAAAGAAAGCCCATGAATTAATTACCAAAACACGTTTCTCTGTCGCCATTGGAGGCGTTGCGGAAGGGCTGCCTAGCTTCCTGTTTAAAATTGCATCATAGAAAGGGAAGAAAGTCTTCTCTCGAAGCTCTCGTAGAAAGTTTCTGGTACCTGAGAGAAAAGTATATTTACTTCTTTGCCTTATATCTTATTTAAGTTACATTGCTATTCCGTCTCTTTGTACTAAGAATGAGATACAGATAACTGACTAGGCATTACATTCCCGAAGGAAAAGAGTTTGGAATTTGCTCTTCTGAATCCCCTTTTAGTAATTACTTTTAGTAACTTTTTAATAACTACTTTTTTAATTTACTTTACTTTACTTAGAAGTGCAGGGTTTGTTTTAGAAGTAGGACATGTATAGATCACATTTTTACAGCTAGGCGGATATGTGAGAAATATTTAGCAAAAGGTAAGGAAGTGTATGTTGTATTTATGGATCTGTAGAAAGCTTACGATAGAGAAGTGATGTGGAATGTGATGGGGTTTTATAGAATTGATGGAAGGTAGTTGCAAGCATTGAAGAGTTTATACATAGATAGTAAAGCGTGTGTTAGGGTGGGAAATTAAGTGAGTAAGTTGTTTTCAATGAGAAAGGAGCTGAGACAAGGATGTGTGATGTCGCCATGGTTGTTCAGTTCGTTTTTTGATGGAGTTGTAAGAGGAGCGAATGCTCAAGTGCTTGATCGAGGATTAAAACTGATAGATGAGAGTGATCATGAGTGGAGCTGAATTAATTGTGGTTTGCGGATGATGCTGTATTGGTTGGATGTAGACTCGGAGGAGAAGCTGGGTCCATTAGTAACAGTTTGGAAGTGCGTATGAGAGAAGAGTTAATGTGGGTAAGAATAAGGTTATGAGATGCACGGGAAGGGTGGATTGTGCTAGATTGAATGTCATGTTGAATAGAGAGTTACTTGAGGAAGTAGATCAGTTGAAGTACTTGGAGTCTTGTTGCTGCTAATGGTGCAGTGGAATCAGATGTACGTCAGAGAATGTAAATTGATAGGGGCAGTGGAGGGAATCGTAATGAATAGTGGGTTATGAATGAATGTAAAGAGAGTTTTGTATGAGAAAGTGATTGTATCAACTGTGATGTATGGATCAGAATTGTGGGGAATGAAAGTGACGGAGAGACAGAAATTAGTGGTGTTCGACATGAGGTGTCTGATTAGTATAGAGTGTTTATCTCGAATAGATAGGGTTAGGAACGAAGTAGTTGTGGTGAGAACGGGTGTTAGAAACGAATTAGCAGCTAGAGTGAATACGAATGTGTTGAGGTGGTTTTACCATGTAGAGAGAATGGAAAATTGCCATCTGTTGGAGAATGTGATGAAGGCAAGAGTTGATAGGAGAAGTACAAGAGAAAGGCCAATGTTTGGGTGGATGGATGGAGTGAGGAAAGCTCTGGGTAAAAGGAGGATAGATACGAGAGAGGCAAAAGAGCTTGCTAGAAATAGGAATGAATGGCGAGCGATTGTAACACATTTCCGATAGGCTCTGCTGCATCCTCTGGTTCCCTTGGTGACCGCTGAGGTAGCAGCAGTAGGGGATTTAGCATATGTAGTTTAATTTGTGGTGGATAAAGGGGAGGTGGGCTGTGGTACCCTAGTAGTACCAACCAAATTCTGGTGAATCCCTCGCCAGGCTGGGAAGAACGAAGAAAAATATCTATTTTTTTTTTTATTATGTCAACTACCCGCCAAAATTGGGGAAGCGCCATGGTAGATAGATAAATCGACTTTTTGACAACAATCACTGCTGCAACTCTTAAAGGCAATATGGTTATAGTAAAAAACGCTTGATGTTTATATACATAAGCAAAAATCTGACTGCTGTTTTATATATGCGGTTTTGACAATTCATTTTTTCACTTGATTTATTAATTACAACTCTCTCTCTCTCTCTCTCTCTCTCTCTCTCTCTCTCTCTCTCTCTCTCTCTCTCTCTCTCTAGCTTAAGATAATCCTATCCACCAGTTCAATGTTTTCGTACCGGATAAGTTTTTCATATGGTTTAGTGGAAAATAGTTTTCCCTTAGTAAACCTCTCCTTTCACGTATAATTCCGTCTCCTTCGTACTCATCTTTGCTCCCAGCACCCGAGACAGTGCGATTAATTAACGATAGATGGATTAGAGATTCCTGCATTAGGCCACGAAGAGCACGGGGCAGAAATCATTAAATCCAGAAGATTGTTATCAGCATAAAGCTGAGAATCGCACACTCTTCGTTCGTTTTCTTTCTGCGATATTCCTGCGCGATGACACTTCATCCTGGCCAGATTCCGATTGGGATTGATACTTTTGATCATCTTGCGCGTGCGGTTTTTTTTTTTTTTTTTTATCAAGAAGACCGTGTGCTTGCTGAGGTATGGTCCTAAATGAGATGCTGATGGCTGAGATTTTCTTCACTCGGGGAGATTTTCCTCATTTACGTCAGTTGCAATTTTCCTTTTTGAATGAGATGAAATTATTCACTTGCTTTTCCTTGTGGCTATAGGATGATCGAGAGAGAGAGAGAGAGGTCGTGACTTGAAGATTTTCATCCATGGTTTTCTCTTGTGCTTTATTTTTCTTTATTTCGATAATTGCTGAAATATTTTATCCTTCTTTCAACATTGTCTGTTACGAACGTAAATATTTTTGTTTATGTGCATCTTTTATATGCGCTCTTACATTTATTTTATTATGAATGATTAATATGAGAACATGACATTTTGATTTTTAGGAATTCTTATATTATTATAGTTTGTGTAGTCATTAGTCAGCTAAATTATGTTACAGTGACATAAATGATGAATAAATCATATAATTTATATAATCCGAGAATGGGATAAGATTTCATTCATGATTTTTATTAAATGAGAGAGAGAGAGAGAGAGAGAGAGAGAGAGAGAGAGAGAGAGAGAGAGAGAGTGCATCCCAATATTTCCAGGGAATAATTGCCAGACTAACGAAGCTCGAGTAAAATGTTGGAGCGATCCAGGAACTGAAATTGGAGTAAAAAAAAAAAGGGGCCTTCTAAAAATGGAGGTCATAATGAGTCTGCGTCGATAACAAATAGAAGAATTTGATTTTACCTTTTCTTCGCCAAAGCGCCGACGAGGGAGAGTTTGGTGCGTTCGGGCTTCAATAAATGGAAGGAGTATTTTATCGAGCTGAATTAAAGGAAAGATTTTTAGTCTCTTTTATGAGTGATTTTTGTTCTATAATATCACTTATTCGCTGCTGAAATTCTCTGATGAGTTGTCCTTTCAAATACAGTGCTGGGTGGTGTCTCCGTTTTCTATAGAGAGACCTGAGATAGACAATTTTAACTGGAGGTGTTCGGTAAAATTTTCTGCCAATAACATAGGGAAAGGGGATCTCAGGTTATCTCCTTGAACCAAATTAAATCTCACATAAGAATGCTGTAACGAATAGCACTACGTTTAGAGCCATTAGTGTATGTGTGGATATCTTAAATAATTAATTATCCGGTCATCATATCTTGTCGCACCAGTACTAGATCCATTGCTTGGCTGTATCACTTGGTCTTGATCTGTACAGGTAGGTTCCAGTTCACACTCACGAAGCATGTGTTGCATTGTTTGCACTGAAAAGCCACACTGCCACTCAGACGTGGATGAGTGTTCCCATTGCTCCTAGTCTCACTCACTTCGGTTCTTGCTGTATTTAGTGTTACCCAGCCTTTTCTCTAGTGGATTGTTCCAGTTGGTTGTTCATTTGGTCTCTGGATGGCAGCATTTGGTGGGTAGTGGTCCCATTTTCTCCACTTCTCTAGTCTATGTTTAGCTGATTGCTCAGGATCTAAATTATGAATGTTCATAAAGCTCTTTCTGTACTTCACTCTTCTTACTGAGGCCGTATTTTCTTGATTCTGCTTCTGTATTTAATGGTATGGATGTGCCCGCCAATATGTAAAGTGCGTGAAGTTGTGTTGGTTGTAAGGTGCCGATTTTTATTACCTCCGCCAACAAAGCTAGAAGGAGGTTACATTTTACCCCCTGTTTGTGTGTTTGTTTGTTTGTGAACAGCTTCCTGGCCACAATTTTGATCGTAGAGTAATGAAACTGGCAGGGATTAATTGTTATGTAAGTAGCTGGAAGGGTTAAAGTTTGGAAGGTCAAGGCCAAAGGTCACGGTCAAGCAAAATGTCCAATTCACGTAATCAGTCATAAGTCTTGACATTGTTGTCACGGAGACTTCAAACTTGGTTCATATATGAGTGTATAAAAATGCCAATTAATACATGTTAAGGTCAAAGGTCAAGGTCAAGGTCGAGCAAGAGGTCGAGAAATAAGCTGCCGCGGTGGAAGTCGGCGCTCTGAGTGGTCCTCTAGTTCTAAATGTGCTGTTTAGCTCTGGATCTGTTTTGTGAGCGAGGCTTGATTTTATCCGTGCTGTAGAGTAATATTCAGCAGCAGAGTAGCTTAGTGATAGAGCTGTTTTTCCCAGTGTTTTCGAACCTGTTTCCGAGTTAGAGTTATTAGGTTTGCCTAGTAGATCGTTTCTCGTGGCAACTTTCAACTTGAGTTTCCTTACATGCTCCGCAAAAGACAGGGTTCGTCTTGGTCTAATGCAGTGGTTCCCAAACTATCTTACCTGACGCCCCCTTTTGGCTTCACGCCCCCACTCCTCTTTTTTTTTTTTATATGAAATGATTCTTATATTAATTTCTTAGCATTGTACAGGAAAACAGATTTGTTTGTATTACATTTTAATAATGAAAGCCGTTCAAACAAATAATAGTACATTCCAGTAACTAAAAACGAAATATTTGGTTCAAAGTGTGCGAAAAAAAGTTTGAACATTAACAGATTGGCAAAATTGAGTTGCAGTTTTAAGAATAAATAATTTGAAAACATGGCATATAATATTTGGAAATACTTATGAGACTTAGGCACAATTTCCGGTCAAATTTTTTTGAGATGGATGCTGCTGTTCTTTTAATGATTTTATTATTCTATTAAACAAGTAATTTCGAGCAGATGACTTCACGCCCCCCTTGTATCGTCCTCACGCCCCCTAGTGGGGCGCGCCCCCGAGTTTGGGAACCACTGCTCTAATGTGACTCCCAAGTATGCAGGAATGTCAGCATGCTCAAGTCTCATTATTCCAGAATATGTTTAATTTTCTGTTTGCCTTGTGGTTATTTGTGAGGAATGCAACTAAATTATCCGAGGACTAATAATTGTATTTATAGTTACATGAGTTATGATTATAGTTATATATCTACATTTTGGGTTTTGATTTCTCAATCGTTTCATTTTAAGAGCCACTTACACGTAACTAGTACCAATAGATTTACTCTGTATTATTCATGTTTACTTTTCCAATTCTTCTTAATTAAAAGTTCAGATTGGAAAGCCTTGTCGTATTGGTGTGCTAAAAATTCACTAATACTACAGCTTGGTATTCTTTAGATAAGATTTATATTAAGACTTTTTTCCTTTCCTTCTTTGTTTATCGCTAATTAATGAAGCATCAATGTAAACTATTCCACTTACATTCTGACCAAGAGCTCAGAGGTTCGTAAACCTCTCGGCTTTTTATTTTCATATTAGTGGATAAAAATTTTGAGTATATAAAGCTTTATATAAAACTCTTTGATGGAGATGTTCTTTGAGAGAACCATCGGGCGATGACTGAATGCACTATGAAAAAAACATGAACGTTATTTTTTTTTATTCCCAGTGCTGCAAAAGACATTGGGTGAGTTACCACAATTATTGTGTATCGGAGTTTCTCCACTTTGTCAAAGGAAACATCAATTCCAGCTGCGTTTGTTGTTTTGAATAACAGGTGAATTGATTCACAAAATGGTTGGATTTTTATGATTTTTGGAAAATGAAAACGAGGGAATGTGGGAATCTAAATAAAACAGAGTAGTTGCGATACACGTTCGTTAAAACAACTATGAATAGTTTGGAAATAACGATTTTTCTCTCATTCTTCTTATACAGAATATTTTTGTCTCCTATATCTTTCTTTTATTATCTTTTTCTGTATTTATTCAATTAACGTTAATTTTACGTCTTGTCATCGGGCGTAATGATAAACTAAAATCTTCATAATATATTTTCCTGACATATGGCGATTCCTTTTCAGACCACATTTACAGCATTGATTAACATCTGACTCATGATATAATATGTTAAAGTTATTTGGAGCTCTGTACAACCTCATGTTATTTAATTTTTCATTTTGAAAACTTTTGTTCTAAGGCAGTCTATTCTTTTACAGGTGGCAGCCATCCAGTATTGGACTTCTCGTTTTCCAGGGAAACAGCATTAAATGTGTATTTAATATACGTGGTTAACCTTACGAGGTGAGTTTAGTTTTTTTCTTTGTATTCCGGTAGATTAATTTCTTCTATATTTTCTTATGAATCCATACAATTGCTTTAACCTCTCAGTATCAGCACCCTACTCTAAAATAATCCAGGAAGAAAGGTTATCCCAAAAAGATCGGTAGTTTGAGAAAATTCTTATTTAGCAGTGTAGAGTAGAAAGAAAATTTCAGTACTCTATTAATTTATTGTTAGACTTGCAATTAAAAACTGAAGGTTCCCGACCAATTAAATTGCATCCTAAACACGTACAACGCACATACTGTGTGTATATATATATATATATATATATATATATATATATATATATATATATATATATATATATATAAATTTGTATGCTATTCACGGAGTTGTAAATGGGTACAAACAGCGATGGGGTCAATAGAAAATGTGTTCTGTTAGCAGCCTCACCTCTAAAGACTAACTGAGAAACCAGAAAGTTGGAATCATCCGTTGCCACCCTTTGCAAATGTAAGAAGGTTCAACACACACATTTTCCTTTTGCCTACACATATACCGAAGTCTGGCCTTTTCTTTTTCATATTCTCCTCTGTCCTCATACACCTGACAACACTAACATTACCTAACAGTTCTTCCTCGCTCAAGAGGTTAACTACTGCAATGTAATTTTTCTGTGGCCACTTTCCTCTTGGTAAGGGTAGAAGAGACATTTCAAAATCAAACCATTGTTTACTGGTCTTGGATAGTGCCATAGCCTTTGTACCATGGTCTTTCACTATCTTGGGGTAGAGTTCCCTTGCTTGAGGGTTCACTCGGGCACACTATTCTATCTTTTTTTAAGTTTTTATAGTTTATCTGTGAAAGATTTATTTCATGTTGTCCTTATTTCATCACAAGTTTCAATAATTTTATTTATTTGAAGAATTTTGATAGAAATTATCTGGTAATCTGATAACAATCAGTTACCTATGGTAAAATTGTGTATATACAAAAGAAAGCATTTTAAATGTCATGAAATAACCATAGATACATTTAATCCAATTTAGCCCCTTTTTTAAATAAGAAATTTAAAAACTGCTATTCCTTGTTGTTAAAACATGAAATTTCAGGGTGGAGTGACTTTCATTTGGCTCTACGTAAATGGATAGTAATATATGTATATATATATATGTATATATATATATATATATATATATATATATATATATATATATATATTATATATATATTTATGTATATATATATATATATTTATTTATTTATTTTATATATATATATATATATATATATATATACATATACATATACATATACATATATATTACGTGTGTCTGGTGATGATGGTTGGACCTGGTTGCTATTTTTGAGGAAAACATACATATTTTTGTGTGATTTACGGTCAAAAGGGACTGAGGGGTCGTCCATCATCTTACGTGTGGTCAGAAACGTTCCTGCCATTTCTAACGGATAAGATAAGATAAAATATAATAAATCACGGAACAGTTTTTCTTTTGTCGAGTGTATAATCCGTAACACTAATGTATACGGCGTAATGAAAGAAAATCGTATACCGTACTGCATAGTTTTTAGGTAACTGCATTAAACCCCCAATGTAGCACAGATAAAGGGAAAACGTTTATGTAATTAGTGCTTGTCAATAAACAGTATATCATTCAATGCAGTGTTTTGCAATTATGATATCTGAAACTGCGTCAAAAATAGGTTCGCTCGGCCTTCAGATGGCCACATTTGATGAGCATGTCAGTTGTAGTGAACTCAGGCTGTACTGGTTCCTTTTTTATTTCTTTTGGGGTGTGTTATTCAAGTGTGGTAAATATATTTAGCATTATGATGAGAGAGAGAGAGAGAGAGAGAGAGAGAGAGAGAGAGAGAGAGAGAGAGAGAGAGAGAGAGAGAGAGAGAGAGAGAGAGATATGATATTCGTTTTAGGATCGCTTTGAATAGTTTCATTCAAAATTCCTTTATGCTATGCTGTAATTTAATAGTATTTAAGTTGCAGATTCGTGTATCCCTAGGAAACTTGAGGATTTTCTGCTTATAATAAGTAGCCATTACGCTTATGGAAAACATGGTATAATAGCACAAGTGAAAATATTTTAGATCTACTAAATATGATTTCTCTTAATGAGTATCATCGTTTGGTTCCTTTTAGTAAATTTATATATCTCTAGAAAAGAAATCCTAGCTATTCTTGGATGATTAAAAGGTGATTTAAGTAGGTAGCCTAATATAGGAAGCATACATATCGGAACATTATGTAACTATGCAAAAACAAAGAGGTATTTTTTTATGGGAATTAGTCTGTTCGTACGTTTACTCTTTCTTTTCACTGTTTATTTCATAAAGATCATTCTTTATCACCCAGTATTTCTTTCTTTTTATTTTGAATTCCAGTGACGTATAAAATTAATGCTACTCAGAAGCACAATGTAAGTGAAAATGATTGCTGGGGCATTTTTTAGAATATTGAGAGGAAGTTTAAAGATAATTTTCATTTAACAACTCCCTCATCCCCTCCTCTAAATTTCGTGCAATGGTTAAAAACAAATACCCCTCTCGTGATAAGCACTATTAAATAAGAGTTATTTTGAATTTATTTGATATAAGGTGATAAGCAAACACTTTTACTGAGGATGATTTTTTTTAAAAAGGTCAACTTCAACTTGATTGTAATACATGCCACCAAGACTGGCATTTAAGGTAGAAAGACTAAGAGCTACGTATCCGAAAAAGAAAAAAAAAGTATTATTATTATTTTTATTATTATTATTATTATTATTATTATTATTATTTTGGTAGTACACCCTCCTTAAGGCATGTTTGGTAGAATACAATGGCTACCTTAGTAGCATTAATTTTATGCTCTATTTTCTCGATAACTCAGCTAAGATGATCTTCTTTTCTGGATTACAGCATTTTTCCAGTAATTGGGCAAAAGTCATTATTCATAGTTAGGAAGTGAGATTCAGGGTACGTCTTAGTCGAGTATTTAATACAAAGTTCACAATTTAGGTATAAAAGGACAGTTAACAGCGACGTGTTTCGAGAGGATCACTTCCTTTCCTCAGGCTGTAGTGGAAAGGGGTGAAGCGATGCTGGCAACATCCTTTTAAATGGTATTATTATTATTATTATTATTATTATTATTATTATTATTATTATTGTTATTATTATTATTATTTTTATTAATATAATTATTATTATTATTATCAACATACGTATGAATGATAAAAACTAAATGTCTATAATGGGCTAATGTATTGTTGAAAAGAGATAAAAACAGCAAAGCGTAAATTGCAAAATAGTGTACGCATTAGGATTCTATATACACTTGAATTGTATGTAAAGAAATGTAATATTAATATAAATTTAAGTAATGACTTTTATGATGTGGTGTAGTTTTTACTCATTTTGAAATTAAAAAAAAAGGAAGGAAAATAAATTTCTGTTCGTTTACTTTGATAGTATTGCAGCATTTCTTGAACTGAAATTGCTATTAGCCAGATGGTCCTATTTAAAAACTTTATTCTTTAAATAGATGACAGAAATGACCCCGTGTAATTTGATGTAATTTTTATTTCTTGCTAAAGAGTAGCTGAATCATTTAGGAATAATAAAATCGCAATAAAATTGAGCAAGGTGAAGTACTAGGTTTTTGGCAAACGATCACTTTGTATTCCTGAGGAGAGAGAGAGAGAGAGAGAGAGAGAGAGAGAGAGAGAGAGAGAGAGAGAGAGAGTTTTCGAGGAAACTCCAAGAGTATACTTTTTTTCTGCTTAGGTTAATGTTGACTATACCAAAAAGTTCGAACGTCTCCAAAGTAGTAATTTGCGGCTACTGCCTAATTTGTAGTTGCTATAGATATTCATTTGTGAATGGGATGAGCATGTTTATATTGATATTAGAATTCTGAAGAATAAATAATGGGTGATTATTAACCAGATGTTATTGTCTTGATCGTTAAATATTGATTATTTATATACAATCGAATGCTTTGGAGACTTCAGTTCTAGTAACCTTTATTTGTAGTGGTTATCGGAAGAATTTGGTTAAATACGGAATCTGAATGCTGCTAATGTCCAGTTTTTTAAAATAACATATTTTTACAGGCATGCTATATTCCCCAAGAAATGATTTGGTACAAATTAAAGTTTGAGACAAACAGAATTGTGGAATCATTGGAGATTAGTTCCTTAAAGCATTTATTAAGCTCATGCGATCATTTACTTTTTTAATTTTTTTTTCCTAAGAAGTATTGTGTATTCTGTTCTTAATGCTTTGATAAGATAGGTGGAGAAAACGAGAGGGGGGAGGGGGGGAATCACTTTAAATAAGGTTGTTGAACACATTATTATCACTTTGAAAGTTCCTTGTTTAATCCTAGTTTTAGGTAGAAAATTATGCAATTGTTTCTGTTTATTGAAGTCTTTATTTCCTAATGCGAATCCAAAGATCCATAAACCTAGAGAGAGAGAGAGAGAGAGAGAGAGAGAGAGAGAGAGAGAGAGAGAGAGGGAGGGAGAGATTTAAAATTAGCCTGAAATTTAGAGGATTGACATGAATTTCTTTCGTATTTTTCTGGAAGTCGCTGAAACTGTTTTTCAGATAATGTAGGCAGTTTTTAATACATTATGGCTTTGCTAGTTAAATACACAATTGTGCAACACAAAAGATATCAGTAGCGTAAATTATTGATCATCTGTAGAACGAAAAGAATTTAGATTATATATCGCAAGAACTGATAGTTAAAGATCCTTTCTAGACTTCCGAGTTTTGATAACCAAGAGCAATTCTTTCCGCGTATCCACAGAATTCTTTTCTTTTCAGATAACACTTCGCCTTTCTTTGCATTCTTGGAGCGTTTGTCAGAAACAGATTGGAGCACTGACAGAGTCGTAACCGTTCCTGTATGATTCACTTTCTTTTGTCTTTTCTTTTCAGAGTAAGTCGCATACTGTCTAAAAGGTCATCGAGACTTCTGATTGTTAAAAAAAAATCTTGCATTCACAAAAACGTTTTAACAGAAAAGGTCAGTTTTAAGGCTTTGAAATAAATGATGTATAAATTATTTTAACATTATTTTCTTGCATTTGTTATTCGGCATTTAAATTTAGTACTTTCTTACATATAACATTTCAAAACATTTTCATACCTTTAACATTTGTTGATATTCAATTTCCTAGAAGTTATTACTGCGTAAAACACACACACACACACACACACACACACACACACACATTTACAATCGCGATGAATCCTGGGAAAGGAATAAAAAGTAATCGTTCACGAAATCGGGTTTTACTTTTACAAAAGAAGGAGCGTTCATTTTCTTTGCTTGTATTATTTGTGCAGGCATCTTATATAGAAGATTACAGAGAATGTAATGATCTCGTTCAAAAAGTAAGATTTGTCATTGCAGCACAAACTGATCTTGTCCCTGTTCTGAATATTCAGTCATAATTTTAAATGTGGCGATAATCGATGACGTAATAAAGTAGAAATAGTGGCTATGGATTTTATTTCGCTACTTTTGATTTGTAGATTTGTACATTATTATTATTATTATTATTATTATTATTATTATTATTATTATTATTATTATTATTAACATACGTATGAATGATAAATAACTAAATGTTAATAATGTGTTAATATATCTTCCAAATAATAATATGACATGTTGAAAAGAGATAAAAACTGCTAAGTGTAAACTACAAAATACTCTACGTATTTGAATTCTGTACACACTTGAAGCTTAATAAATCATATATAAAGTTTGCCATAGCTAATCTGGAATTATTATAAGTCCTTGATAGAAAAAAAGAACTTTATAGTAATGTCTTGTTCACTTCTTAATCGGTACGTAAAGTTCTCGTAATATTTTTTTTTATTCTGTTCTCCTTACACGCACTGCACAGGTAGAAGTGGTATTTTGCGAAAAATTAACTGTGAAATGGTTATTCCTTATAGCTGCTGTATCTGGTAGATGCGGAATTTTTAAATGCATTTAAAATCGGAAAATTTCTGTCTCACCATATGATTTTAGGGCATTATATGGTTTCCATCACAAATTATGCCAAAGAATATGATTGATACAATAACAGGAATTAGTTATAGTAATTATTTCTATTTTGTATCCCTATTTTATATCTGTGTAGACTTCTGTCTTTAAAAATGTTTTGGAAATTATTTTGGTTGTATCAAATATTTTGCCTCTAATAGAAGTCTACCTTTAGATTATGAATAGGTGGAAATTAGTTTAAAGAATTACTCACACACATTTATATATATATATATATTATATATATACTGATATATATATATATATATATATATATATATGTATATATATATATATATATATATATATATATATATATATATATATATATATATATATATATATATATATATATATATATATATATATATATATATATATACAGTGTATGTGTGCAGTATGTATGTATACATACATACATACATACATACATACATACATATTATACTGTATAAATATATATATTTGTGTGTGTAAAGAGAAAATATTTTCGAGCTCTGAACGAGAATTGGCATAAAAGCTATTGAATGCAAAGATTGAAAATGAAAAGGTACCATAACGTTTACAAGGTATGCATGATATTGACGCGTACGTTTGTTGAAAAAGAGGGCAATGCATACGTTAGGGAAATTTCCATTTACATTGTGAGCTGTTATATTGGTTGGAAATGAAGAAAAAAAAATCCAGAGAAGGGAGAAAAGGATTCTAGTCTGCCATTTTGCTGACGATGTGATAGCAACTACGATAACAATATTAATCAAGAGGAAGCCACCTTGGTTAAGTCTACGGGAGAAAAGTGGAAACGGGTATGCTATCATAACTATAATGAAAGTAGACATTTCGTTCATATTCTGTTTTCTGATTTGTCCTTCTTTGGCGAGTAGATTGCATATATATATATATATATATATATAATGTTTCTGTGTGTATTTATTTTGATCAAGCTTGGAGTTATACATTTGTGCTTACACATATTGATTACACGTACTTGTATAGAAGCGCATACTAATAAGATGTCATTTATACACGCGCTTCAAATGCACTAAATGCTCTGAAGTTGCCTTATATATACAGTATATGTGTGTATATATATATATATATATATATATCTGTGTGTGTGTGTGTGTGTGTGTTTGTGTGTGTGTGTTACAAAATCATTAGTAATGGTCCAAAATCGATTTTAATTAATTGCTTATGATAGTTTATATAATGGAGCTTAGTAAATCAAATATAAATTCTTTCGTATATACCCAAGAATGGTAATTGCTATGTGAATGTTGATTTTATGCTTATCAATTCTCTTGAATGTAAAAATGTAGTTTTCACTGCAATATGGGCGTCAGTGACCTCATATTTTTTTTTACGTAAATTCACTATAAAGAATTAAGAGTGAATTTTTTGAGCTACTGTAAAACTTTGGTATAACTATTATATGATTTTTTAAATCCTAAATTTAAGCTTTTATTTCCATGAAGTTTGGACACATGACCCTTTCCGGAGGATTCCAATCGCTGGGGATAACCTCCAGCAGTTTGATTATTCCAAACACACAAAAAAGGTCGAGATCCATTATTCTCTGTTAAGTCACTGGGGGAAGTGGGATTGGTGTTTCGTGCAGAACCCCTGAAATCCATTCAGTCCCCTGAAGTTTTCATGTTGTCTAACTGTCTTTTAAAGGTAAGGGGGATTCAGAGAATGCCCTAAATAAAAGGATTTCGTTGTGGCGTGACTTGCCTAATGGCTGTACTGAACTCTCGGCCTCTCTTGTAAATAACACAGTTTCTTCTCTTCCTGCAACGCATTCACATTATGATTGTCTGAAACCTATTCTGGATTAAGGTAAAAGGACTTTGAAAGTAGAAGCTGGTTTTTTTTTTTTTTGGGGGAGAGAGAGAGAGAGAGAGAGAGAGAGAGAGAGAGAGAGAGAGAGAGAGAGAGAGAGAGAGAGAGAGAGAGTTGAATTATAGCAATTTTTATCAATAGGCCCAAATTGCTATACATTTATGGTTTTGCCTTTTTTATAATGTACATACATTTATGAAGGTATTGCTATTTGTTTTAATTGAACAATTACAATGAAGAAGAATTTTTTGGTAATCTCAGTATTGTCAGGTGTATGAGGACAGAAGCGAATTTGGAAAGAATAGGCCAGACTATTCGGTGTATGTGTAGGTAAAGACAAAATGAGCCGTAAAAAGAGAGAGGGATCTAATGTAGTGCTCTCTGGGTCAGTGAAAGGACCTACTAAGATCGGAAAGTTGGATAATAACTTGAATGTATTCATGTACTTACTGACCATATTGAAAAATAGAAACCGTTAAAGATTTTTTTTTTATATTTCGCTTTGAAAGTCTATTTACATAAGAAGTCCGTAACACTATAGCAAACTTTTATGAGACACCTCATATACAAGCACACCTTTTCCGAATGCCACAATTCGGAAGGTTTTTGCACTTGATTCTATAACGTAAAAAAAGTAATTCATATTACCAGTCAATGATACACCCCCACACATATATATCGTATATGTATATGTATATATATATATATAATATATATATATATACATATATATATATATATATATATATACGGTAGATATATCATCAGCCGTTACTAGTCCACTGCAGAACATAGGCCCCAAACATGTCCTTCCTTTTACATCTGTTTATGGTCTTTCTATGCTAGTCTACAAACGCACACATACACACACACACACACACACACATATATATATATATATATATATATATATATATATATATATATCATATTATATTATCAGCTGTTACTAGTCCACTGAAGATCAAAAGGGGCTCTGAAATGTCCTTCGAATTACGTCTGCTATTGTCTATCAATGCCAGTTCACACCTGCAAACTTTCTTAGTTCGTCAATCCATCTCTTCTCTTCCTTTCTCTGCTTCTTTTGCAATAATTTGGGACCCTTTCTGTTATTCTTAATGACCATCTAATTACCTGTCATTCTCATTATATCCCCTGCCCATGTCCATTTCTTTTTCTTAGATATTGGGATAGCCTCCATTTTTGTTTGCTCTTGTATTCATGTTGCTCCTTTTTTGTCTCTTATTCACACCATTACTCTTTCCATAGCTTTTTGAGTTGTAACTAGCTTATGTTTTAAGGCTTCGAGTTTCTGATGCATAAGTTAAAAGTGGTTAGACCACCTGATTAAATGCTTTCCTTTTTAGAGAGAGTGGCACTTTACTTTCCATAATCTCAATTTGTTTACCAAAAGCTCTCCATCCCATGCTTATTCTTCTTTTAATTTGTCTCGTGTCCTGGGAAAATACTTACTATCCCTCTTAAGTATGTATATTCATTAACAATTTGTATATACTCGTCCATAGCTACTATTTGATGTCTCTCTGCTTTTCATTGAACATTATCTTAGTTCTACTCATTTTCATTTTCAGTCCTATTTTTCCTTTTTTATTCAAATGAAATCTACTATCATCTTTTGTCATTCCTCCCATGATTCACTGAACACAACTATATCATTTTCAAATCTTAAGTTGTTAAAATGTCATCTGCAAATATTAAGTTGTTGAAATGTCATCTGCAAGTCTTAAGTTTTTAAGGTACTCCCCTTTAATGTTATTTCATATACTTTTTAATCTAAGTTCTCTAAAACTTCTAGGCAGGCTATGAATAATTTAGGGGAGATGGGGTCTCCCTGTTTAATTCCTTTCTTAGTTGGAATTTTCGTACTATATATATGTAGTTCTAGGATTGCTGTACTACTGTATAGATATCTTCACGTGTTTTAACATAAGATTCATCTATTCCTTGTCTTTGAAGGACTTTCATTATTGCTGAAGTTTTGAACGCATCAAAAGCTTTCTCATGGTCTATGAAGGCCGTACGTAGTGGTTTGCCATACTCTTGATTTTCCTTTAGTTGGTTAATTACATGGATATGGTCAGTTGTTGAATACCCACTTCTAATGCCTGCCTGCTCTCATGATTGATTAAAGTCTAATTGTCTTTCGATTCGGTCAAATATGATTTTTGTAAGTGTTTTATATACTACTGAGAGTAAACTTATGGGGCGGTAATTTTTCATGTCTTTTGTGTCTCCCATTTTGTGAATTAGTGTAATGGTAAAGTTTTTCAATTGTTAGGCCTTCTTCTCTTGCTGCTTTGCCTCTTGTCATGGTTTTTAATGCTTTCATTAATTCTCTTACTGTTGTTTTTGGTACCGGCTGAGGTGTTTCATTATTTCTATTGGAAAAGTTATTTATCGTATTTTTATTGTATAGCATTGTATAGAAATTCTCTGTAATTTTTTTTTGTTAATTATTCCATTTTCATCTTATAAAGCTAACACCTGTTGGCACTCTGTTCCAAGTCTTTTCATGTATTTGATACTTCCGTTCTTTAGTATTTCTTTAATTATGGTCTGATTGTGTTTACGAAAAGTTTGTATATTGTGTTTTGAGTTCTATTTCATCTCATGGATTTTACCCTCATTTCCAATCTTTTCTTTATTATTTATTTTTTGTTGGTAATTTCTGATATTTTCCTTGATTTATATATATATATATATATATAAACACATATATATAATTCATATATATACACACACACACACACGTATATATATATATATATATAATGTATATAATTCATATATATATATATATATATATATATATATATATATATATATGAATTTTACTCAATTTCTGATAGTTTTCCCTTAGTATACACACACACACACACACACACACACACACATATATATATATATATATATATATATATATATATATATATATATGAATGAATTTTACCATATCAATTGTTTTTTCTATACGTAATCAAGTAGAATTCTAACTTCTGATTAAATTTATTAAGCTCTTTTGGCCTTCGGAAATATTCATGGGAATTTTAACAAAGTTTCTCTTATTTAGAAAATACTTTTATCGCCATGCAAATGACTGATCCATCATAGATTAGTGTTATTACTAAAATCCTCATTACTATACTTTCAATATAATTAGACATTATTGATTTTACTGTCTATAGAGAGGCTCTTTTTGCAAATTTAGTATTCTTGGAAACATTGATAGGTCATTAGTTAAAAAAATTTGATATAATTAATCCTTAGATTACCTAGTACACATAAAGCATACTCTTAATTAGGATAATGAATTGAGAAAGCATTTTCGCAAGACTAGAAAATTCTTCCTTTTTTTTTTCTTATTATTGGCTACCAGACAAGGTGTGTACGGACCATGAAGCTGTGCACTATACCTGGTGTGCTCATCTGACAGGTTAAATTGAATCTCACTTTCCCATTAGGAATAGAGAGGGCTAAGTGGAAAGCAAAATGGTAGAGAGAGAGAGAGAGAGAGAGAGAGAGAGAGAGAGAGAGAGAGAGAGAGAGAGAGAGAGAGAGAGAGAGAGAGATGGCTTCTCATTGTTGTATCAAATCTTTTAAAACGCTTTTCAAAAGACAACAAAAAGAGAGTTGAGTGAAGGCTAGAACAAAATAAGTTCTTCTTTCATGTATATTTATTAAAGAAGATTAAACTGCAAATGCTTCTCATTAAAGTATTTTTATTATTATTATTATTATTATTATTATTATTATTATTATTATTATTATTATTATTTTCTCTATCACAGTCTTTCGACTGGGTGGTATTTATAGTGGAAGGTTCTGGGTTGCTCCCTGCCTCCTTAGGAGTCCATCACTTTTATTATTATGTGCGCCTTTCCTAGGATCACACTCTTCTGCATGATTCCTGGGGATATTTCAGCCTCCAGTTTTTTTAGATTCCTGTTCAAGGATTTTAGGATCGTACCTAGTGTTTCTATGATTATGGTTACAATTTCCACTGGCATATCCCATATCCTTATTTTTTTCTATTTTCAGGTCTTGATACTTATTCATTTTTCCCTCTCTTTCTTTTCAACTCTGGAGTCCTATAGTACTGCGACATCAATGAGTGATACTTTGTTCTTGATTTTGTCAATCAACGTCACGTCTCGTCTATTTCCACGTATCACCCTATCTGTTCTGATACCATAGCCACAGAGGATCTTTGACGGATCGTTTTCTATCACTCCATCAGGTTGGTGCTCGTTCCACTGATTACTGCAAGGTATCTTATGTTTCTTGCACAGGCTCCCGTAGAGGGCTTTAACCACTGAATCATGCCTCCTTTTGTACTGGATTTGTGCAAGTGTCGGGCATTCGCTTGCTATGTGGTTTATGGTTTCATTTTTCGTATTGCAATTCCTATATACGGGAGAGATGTTATTTCCGTCTATCGTTCTTTGAACATATCTGGTCCTTAGGGCCTGATCTTGGGCCGGTTATCATTCCTTCAGTTTCCTTCTTGAGTTCTCCCCTCAGTAGCCATTGCCACGTGTCATCGCTGGCTAGTTCTTTAGTCTGCCTCATGTATTGTCCGTGCATTGGTTTGTTGTGCCAGTCCTCTGTCCTGCTTGTCATTCTCCTGTGTCTGTATATTTTGTGGGTCTTCGTCTACTTTTACCAGTTCTTCCTCCCATGCACTCTTGAGCCGCTCGTCTTCAGTTCTCTATACTTAGTAATCTTTTCCCTCCTTCCTTTTGTGTCATGTATAATCTGTCCGTATATGCTTTTGGGTGTAGGGCTTTGTGTATTTTCATACGTTTCTTAGTTTTCTGGTCTACGTTGCGGAGTTCTGCCCCAGCGCTGTATCTGATTATTATTATTATTATTATTATTGTTGTTGTTGTTGTTGTTGTTGTTGTTGTTGTTGTTGTTATTATTATTATTATAATTTGCCTCTTGGAAACTGAATCAAGTCAGTATTTTTAACCTCATTTAGATTTAGTCCTAGATAAATAATGTTTAATCTCCTGCATAGTTTTGTTTCAAATACCATTCGCTGGAATATTTATTCAAAAAATGTATTTTATTGTGATTGATACTTGTTAATTCTTAACTGAAGAAAATTGTTTTAGGAAATACTGTGGTATAACAGTTGAAGTTAATTCGTATGTTCAGATTAATATAACTTCTCAAATATTTTTTATCAGTTTTATTACAAACTGTTCCTTCGTAAATTAAATACACATATTTTAGGAACTATTCCATGCGAACTTTTCCATATGTAAATAAGAAAAGATATCATAGATATAATGATTATATAGAAATATTAACTTTTTCGTAAAATGTGCGACACCACATATATATTTTTTAGGTTTTAGAATGATTACTAGTGTCAAGGTTCAGCTTTTTTATTTATGGTAATTTAAGCAAAGTAGGAATACTGTTACGCGAATTTTTTTTTCTTTTATGAAATATTTAACGCATGCATTTGTTTGCATTTATTCTTGTCTTAGTTTTAAGAAGCACTGTTTATGGTAGAAAAAAAGAATTTTTATAAAGAAAATGGATTTTAAATAAAAGGTAGAAGAGTTACAATATACTAATGTATGTTTTGTAGATTTTCGTTATCAAGCATTTTAAGACAAATTTTATATTTTCTACTGTCCTTTGTTATCCCGACTGAGCAATGTTCTTTTATCCTATTTAAGAACCTGGGTACGTCAAAATACTCTATTGGCAAATGTTTTGGGACATACCAAAGAAAGTAAATAAAACGGAAATTTCAATCATTTAATTCATTATTATTATCTAAGTAAAATGAATGCCATTGGGGTCATTGGTATCATAGTAATGATTACAAGGGAAAAATCATAATGCAGCTAAATGGTAATCTTTGGTACAATGCAGGCTTTCAGTTTTCGTTCATAGTCTGAATAGGGCTATTTAGACAGAAAATAAAAATGAGATAGAAATATCATGCATAGTAAATAAGCTGCAGAACTTATAAAACTACCAGCTAATAAA
Organism: Palaemon carinicauda; assembly: GCF_036898095.1. NCBI lineage: Eukaryota > Metazoa > Arthropoda > Malacostraca > Decapoda > Palaemonidae > Palaemon > Palaemon carinicauda. The sequence goes on along the minus strand of NC_090733.1, from coordinate 157,550,541 downwards.
TATAATCTCATGATGTCATAACTTTCAAATATTGACATCAGCAAGAATACCGAAAATGTCGTACTGATCCGTTTCTTCTTCTTCTTCTTCTTCTTCTTCTTCTTATTCTTCTTCTTCTTCTTCTTCTTCTTCTTCTTCTTCTTCTTCTGAGGGTTTCGGTTGCTTTGAGATTCAATTCACCCAAGGATCAATTTGGCCTGAGTTTTTCAACTGCAGCCATTGCATTGCAAATAAAGTTCGTCTGGGACTGCATAAAGTTTTGCAAAGAACGAACAAAGTTCGAAGTCTTCCAAGACGTTTTTCTCAGAGTTTATGACACTCGTGTTTGAGAGATTCTTGTTTGTCTCAACGCTTCAGCAGAAACTGGAAATTTATTTGTATTTGTAACTGATTTTATGATTTCGGTTATAGTTATGCACGCAGACTGTAAGGTATAAAGAAAATACTCAGAGAGAGGAAGTTGCTTTATCTACGTGTATTTAGTAAGATAAAGAAGGACCCAAGGGTCGGGGGCAGATTAATTTGTAGTTTGTCTATATTTACCTAAGCCAACGAAGTTGGAAGGAGGTTATGTTTTCCCCCCGGTTTGTGTGTGTATGTTTTTATGTTTGTTTGTGAAGAGCTTCCTGACCACAATTTTATTCGTAGAGTAATGACACTTGGAGGGACTAATTTTCTTTTTTTAAATGCTGGAAATGATTAAATTTTGGAAGGTCATGGTCACGGTCAAGCAAAATTTCCAATTCACGTAATTAGCCATAAGTTTGGATATTGTCACAGAGACTTCAGACTTGGTTCATATATGAATTTATGAAAATCCACGTCAATTAATACATATTAAAGTCTAGTCCAAGGTCAAGGTCAAGCAAAAGGTCAAATTCCGGTCATCATCCATACGGTCACAATTTTAATCGTAAAGTAATGAAACTTACAGGGTTTTTAAACTGTCATATAAAGAGCTGGAAATTATTAAATTTTGGAAATTCAATTACGGTCATGTGCGAGCAAAATGTATAAAATCAGTACGAAAGATCGAGAAATAAGCTGCCGTGGGGAAGGTCTGCCCACTCATAGTGTTTTTCTAGCTAAGCATGTTTTTGGATAGCTAAGAATGTTTTGGATATTGGTGGAGGTTATTTATTTTTCTTTTTCGTGTACGAGTAAACAAGTAGAGATTAATCATAAAGGTGGCAATAGATACCCCTTTGGAGAATAGATCGATGTCACCTATATCAGTTTTCGATTTCGTGTTTTCTGAACTAGACTGTTGTGTAAAATAATCTTGCTTTTTCCTTTTAATCATTAGCCAAAATTGATGGGTGCCGAATAGTCTTATAGGCCCCAGCGAAGTTATATAATAAAATTTCATAAATAAGATTCAATATAATTGGAAGGTAAGAATAAAATAATTGAATTATCCTTTCCATTCTTGTTTTCCAATGATAACAGCACAATTTTAGACGTGAATATATAATTACTTTGCAGAGCAGCATCATAATCAAACCAAATGTACTATTGTAAATCTTATCAAATTGATTAGTTATGAGTGTGGGAGGATGGTCTGAATAATGATATTGTATGAATATGATTGGTCGTCCTGGTCAATGTTGCGATCTAGCCCAAACTTTGTACGATCACGAATCCCAATTTATAGTATATGATAATAATAATTTGTTCAAGGGAATAGCACAGTGTTAATGATAAAATCGTTGCTTCCGTATCATTATGCCGAGATAATCTAATATATTATTAGGATCTTTAATTTTGCATGAAAAAGGTCTCAATGGTAGATTTTTTTATGGAAATTGATAGTCATATTTCTAAAAGACCTTTATGTGAAAATTATTTAATTCAACCGTAAAGTAGTGCAAGGATAACTAAGAAATATGATAGGTATTTAGAGAACATATAAGTAAAAAAATCCTCTTAAAGTTCACTATAAGCACAGGCATACACGGACTCCATCTAGCTACCATATATATATATATATATATATATATATATATATATATATATATATATATATATATATATATATATATAAATATATATATATATATATATATAAATATATATATATATATATATATATATATATATATATATATATATATATATATATATACTGTGTATGTATATATATATACACTGTGTGTATATATATATAAGAGAGAGAGAGAGAGAGAGAGAGAGAGAGAGAGAGAGAGAGAGAGAGAGAGAGAGAGAGAGAGAGAGAGAGAGAGAGAGAGAGAGAGAATACTAGCTGGTATTATGGGTTACTAGACAGTTGTATATTGGGCTTTATATCCGTTTACCAAATTTCCATGACGTGATATATATATATATATATATATATATATATATATATATATATATATATATATATATATATATATATATATATATAGACACACACAGTATGGATAGCCTTGACTAGTACAGCATTACCGATCAGGGCGATACAGACCCTTTTACCAAGTTCCAGTATCCCCAGTAATATATATATAATATATATATATATATATATATATATATATATATATATATATATATATATATATATATATAATGTGCGTGTGTATTAAAAGAAGCTATTTTGTTGAAAAAATATCCTGTCATGACTAAAGATGGGCCTTCCTTCACAGAATTTGCCCTCTATAATATGCTCTTACTGTAGTTGTGATTAGGATAGGATGAACTCTCCATGACTCTTGATGACCAGTTATTCTGCATAAATTTTCTTTAATGATTTTACGTGTCTATGGTATTTCCATTTCCACACAGACCCTCGTTAATTAAGTCAAAGCATTTCCTCCCCTACTCATCCCTATCTCTTTCTCCCTTGTTGCTTTAAATCTTGACCTCATCGTCTCTTTATTTTTGTATCATATTCAAATGCTTTTTATTCATTGTAAGTTGGATCCTCTTTGTTATACAAGGGTTAGAGTTTAAGCTTAAATGTAAGAACACACTACACCTCTTCATTAGTTTTTTATGATACGTGAATCTGACTCCCCTGAGATCATTCTTGTCGGATAGTTCACTTGTCAGATCATGCTTTCAATTTCTTACTCAAACATTCTAGTATGACTAGAAATAATTTATTGTAATGATTTCAGGAGTGTTTTTGGTTTCTGAAATTGTAAAGGAAATGTTATAGAACTATAAAGGACAGTTTAATAAATATGTAAATTCTCATTGGTACAGTATGGGGAAAATGGTTTTCTTTTTAAATAATAATGCTTGGAATCTTGCATAGGCAATTTTGAGGATTTTGATATATTCAGGAATTAATGTCCCGTAATCGAGCGTAGAATGTGTATACGGAATTGTAATATATTCGCCCTGTTTTATCTAAAGCTGGTTAACATGAATAGTGGAATTCATATACTTAAGTTATGAAAATAAAATCATTACATGCATTACCTAACTAAATGAAACTGTACTTGATGAAACAAGTAGTTTATCGATGATGAAAATGGACCATGATGTATGCTTTTTCCAGTAAGACATTAATCACATTATATTACCCTGCAATACAGGAGGGGAACACTGCCATTGGTAAACATTTGCCCTGTGTTATTCTGACTGAATTGGATTGCATTTGGTCTAAAGTGGGTTGTGAGGGGGAAGCGATCCTGATTTACGGATTTTGTTTCAAAAGAGGGGAAGGGGAGATCCTCTAAATACTCCGTGGGTGGGCAAGCACACATTAAAGGGAGATGGAACCTACCTGTTGTGAAAAAGAGAAAGAGCTAATGCAAGTAAAGTAAATCGCGGGAAAGGGATTGGGTCATTTTCAAAGTAGGAAGTTGTGGTTATCTGCACCAGTTTAAAAGTGATGATGCTATTTTAGGAATACCTACGATTTGTGGGGAAGGGGGAGTAAAAACTATACAAGACTCAACGCGAAAGTAAACTTGCAATGTCTATATACTTTTTACAAGTGAACTTTGTCGTTTATTAAGGTTATCGCTCTAAGTGTAATAATACAGCTTGAATATTTGTATTCCCGGAAGCGCCAACGCCCTATGATATGTATTGGCATAAGTAGAGTTTTTACGTCATTTCAGGCTTAAAGAGGTAGATATTCCATTTTTTTATCGGTTAAATGTATGATGATGATGGAGTACAAATGACTCGCAATTATAGTGGACTGCGTCCTTCAAGCATAATCAGTTAACGTGGCATGAGCCATGATTACAGACCCGTAAATTTCAAGATTATTGTGATGGTTTTTATAGGTGACCAGCATTTGTAACGATATGAGGTAAATGGGTAATTGTTAAAATCACTGTGCTGAGAATTAAAATAATAGTGATATTACTTCTTGATCGTAATAACGTCTTAGGTATGTAAATTAGTTAGAGACATACTTAATTTCGTGTATGGATCAGTGTTACTGTGCAACTTTCTCTCTCTATCATATGGGATTAAAGAGAGTAATATGTATGCAAATTCAAAATTTTAATTTTGTATATGTACGAGCTTTCTGGTTCATATGACTGCTAAATGGGTGGCATAAATGGAGTCTTTAATATGAAAAGCTTACCATTATTTCAACCACTTTTTAATCAAACGTTTTTTTTTAAATAATTGTAAGCTTTTCATATTGAAGACTCCACTTATGACACACATTTAACATTTGTGCTATTGGTGTGAATATCTAATATTTAAACTATTTCATTTATCGATTACGGTTATATTATTGAAAAAAAAAACTGCTATATCATTGCCTCCTCAAAGAGCACCAAAATTAGAACAAATATAATACAAAATTCCCATTTATATATACAATTAGTACCAACGTCTCTCTACTCATCCATATAGTTTTCTCTGGCTAGGGCACGAGCCACCCGTTGAGATACTATTGCGAGAGTTATTTGGTCCTTTGATGGCCAAACCGTACTACAATATATCCCTCTCTGGTTTTCGGCTCATTTTGTCTTTGCCTACACAGACCCCGAATAGCCTGGCCTATTCTTTTCCACATTCTCCTCTGTCTTCATACTCCTGACAACACTGAGATTATCAAACAACTCTTCTTCGCTGAAGGGGTTAACTACTGCACTGTAATTGTTCAGTGGCTACTTTCCTCTTAGTAAGGGTATATGAGACTCTTTCAATATGGTAAGCAGCTCTTCTAAGAGAAAAACACTCAAAAATCAAACCATTGTTCTCTAGTCTTGGGTAGTGCCAAAGCGTCTGTACCATGGCCTTTCACTGTCTCGGATTAGAGTTTACTTGGTTGAGGGTACTGTACCGCATGTGTTTCATACACTCTTATACACTGTAATGATTTTTGCTTTTTTATCTTATCACCCGCTCTGCCTTGCACTGCTAATATACCAACCTGTGTAAGCATGCTAGTTATGTGTTATTTTGTTTGAATTTTTGTGACGTGCTTGCTCGCAAGTCCTCGTATTTAAGCTCGATGTCTGTTTGATAAAGTTAAGTTACATGCACCTCGACTCTCAGTTATAATCTAGCAGCCCACTCGCACATTGGTGACCACCTGAGGAAGGGCCAGCTTCCGCCTGCCTTCCGCTCACTGCTGTGTCTTACTGTTACAATGCCTCCCACCGAATTTGACTCTTTGACAAAGGTCGCTTCAGTGAAACTTCCGCTCTTTGCCTGCGGAGAAGTGTTCGCCTGGTTCCAGCGTGCCGAAATCCAGTTTTGCATCAAGGGAATGACTCACTCAAACACCAAAGCAGACTATTTTCTCGCGGCGAATTCCGAAGACACTTTCCCTGAAATCTCGCATTGGCTTTGCGAGCACCTGCTCTTCCTTGCACTGTTAATAGACCAACCTGTGTAAGCATGCTAGTTTTATTTTGTTTTAATTTTTGTGATGTTCTTGCTTGCAAGTCCTGCTATTGAAGCTCGATGTCTGTTTAATAGAGTTTAGTTGCTTTCACCTCGCCGCACAGTTATAACCTAACCGCCCACTCGCTCAGTACATATGGGCACGCTGTTGTATCTCAGAACTATTCCTTTTACATTTTTTTTGGAAGTTTTTTTAGTTTATTCCTGAAAGGTATAATTTAATGTTATTTATATTCTTAAAATATTTGAATTTTTTATTACTTTTCTTGTAGTTAATTTTTTTGTTTCCTCTCTTTCGCTGGAAAAATTTTCCCATCATGTTTTCTTTTACATGATGGGTCGTGGTTCACAGGTTTGTGGTGTCTCTTCGTCAAAGATGTCATGTAATTTTTTCATTCACCCTCACATTGCCCTGTCTCCTTTTACACTACGTGTCAGTACTTTTAAGAAAAGACAAGTTATTCTGCAGAAATGTACCCCAATATAGTGTTGAACAAAATATATTGCTTGCTTTATATTTTATGCATTGCATTAATGGGTTACTTAAACATTTCCCGTATTTATATTAAAAAGAAGGGAAATGGTGTTGAAGTTAGGTTTGTAGTAAAATAAAGGTTTTACCTACAATCACTCCACTTGCTACACCAAAGTTAAGTGGGCCATTTCTATATTACAATGGCGCTTATTCAGCTCTTTTTTTTTTTTTTTTTTTTTTTTGTGTGTGGTGCTTTGACATATTTGTACTCATTAAACTATTCTTTTTCTTTTTTTTCTCTGTTAACTTTTGGATTTCTTTAGCTATTGCTAATGTAAGGGTTCCTCAATATAAGAGCAAATAACTAGTGATAGTCATCTGATCTGTAAGTACTTTATTTATGTTACAATTGAAGTTTCTGTTGATGACCTATTCGGTGTTTTCTTACTTGTATCCTCATCCTTTACAAGATTAAGCTTGACTTTATCTTGATGTTTCTGAAGTTTTTTACTTTATTTTGTTTAATTTAGTCCTTTACAAGATTAAGTTTGACTTTATCTTGATGTTTCTGAATTTTTTTTTACTTTATTTTGTTTAATTTAGTCCTTTACAAGATTAAGTTTGACTTTATCTTGATGTTTCTGAAGTTTTTGACTTTATTTTGTTTAATTTAGTCCTTTACAAGATTAAGTTTGATTTTATCTTGACGTTTCTGAAGTTTTTTACTTTATTTTGTTTAATTTAGCCTCATGATTGAGAAGGCTTGGCTATTAGAATTAACTGCCTGCCTAGTATTACGAACAGGTTGGATTTGTCCAGGAAGATATGAGTGTAAAGGATGATATGAGTTATGAAAAATCTCATGCAACATTCATAATGAACTAATTGAACGACGGTGCCAAAGATTAATATCTAGATCAGGAATAAGAAATTTAATAGACCGTAAGTTTCTGTCCAACAAATTAAGATGAGAATCAGCAGCTGAAGACCAGACAGGAGAACAATACTCGAAACAAGGTAGAATGAAAGAATTAAAACACTACTTCAGAATACATTGCTCACCGAAAATCTTGAAAGACTTTATCAATAAGCCAATTATTGGTGCAATGGAATAAATCACAGACCTAATGTGTTTCTCAATAGTAAATTTCCTGTCGAGAATCACACCTAAAATTTTAAGTCATACAAAGTTAAAGAAACATTGTCAATACTGAGATCCGGATGTTGAGGAGCCACTGTCCTTGACCTACTTACAATCTTACTTTGAGTTTTGTTAGGATTCAACTTCATACCCCATAATTTGCACCATGCACTAATTTTAGCTAGATCTCTATGAAGGGATTCAGCAACCCCAGTTCTACATTTAGGGGATGGAATTGATGCAAAGAGAGTATAATCATCTGCATATGCAACAATCTTGTTTTCTAGGCCAAACCACATGTCATGTGTATATAGTATGAAAAGTAATGGGCCAAGAACACTACCCTGTGAAACACAAGATATCACATTCCCATACTCACTATGGTGCCCATCAATAACAACTCTTTGAGATCTATTACTTAAAAAATCAATAATAATGCTAAGAAACAACCCACTCACTCCCAACTGTTTGAGTTTGAAAACAAGGGCCTCATGATTAACATGGTCAAGGGCAGCACTAAAATCAAGGCTGATCATACGAACTTCCTGACTACAATCAAGGGATTTCTGTACAGCATTGGAGATTGTAAGAAGGGCATCTTATGCTCCAAGGCCTTTACGAAAACCAAATTGCAAACTAGGGAATTTCTGTTGCTTCATGTTTTAAATCATATCTAAAGACTACATTTATATTATGACAAAGCAAATTAAAGAAAAAAAGATAGCCAAACTTAGCCGTGCTGAAGTCTCACAAGTGGAAATTTCAGTTTAGAAGTCGGCCATTTTCAACATCCAAGAAGGCCGCCAAGGTGACATAATTAATTTTGTAAACATTGTTTATGAGATTCCTTGATTTATAAGCGTTCCAAAAATGTATAGGTTGCCAAATCTCCTCAAAACTCCAACGAAATTACACTAGTGACCTCACTATTAGGTGTTTACAATAAGCTGTTACATCTCAAAAGAGGGGGCTCCAGAACATCTAGCTTTCCAGAACCTAATACGGTAAATTTGATCCTAATGACAGTAATTTTAAAAGTCGATTTAAGGTTTATAGCGAAAGATTCTTGTGGTTGTGGTGGCCGATGTGGTAACGTCCTTGACTGGTGAACACCAGACTGGGGTCTGAGTCCCGCTCAAACTCGTTAGTTCCTTTGGTCGCTGCAACCTCACCATCCTCTTGAGCTAAGGATGGTGGGTGGTGGTTTGGGGAGCCTATAAGTCTAGGTGCTGAGTCATCAGCAGACATTGGCTGGCCCTCCTTGGTCCTAACGTGGGTGAAGAGGGGCTTTGGCGCTGATCATATCAGCAGGACAATGCCCTAGAGACTGTCTCTAGGGCATTGTCCTGCTTGATAGCTCAATGTCACTGTCACTTGCCTCTACCATTTATGAGTGGTCTTTAATAACCTTTAAATATGTAGCCTTGTATTATATTCGTCTGCTTGGTTGTCTTTGCCAATGCCAAGGGTATGTATTCACCCTTGTCCTTTTCTTATTTTATTTTTTTTTGAGAAACTTTACTCAAAAACTACTCTACCGATTTTCACCAATCTTAGAAATTATGTTGAGTATGTTCCACGGAGGAATCTGTAATATTTGGGATAAATTAAGCAGCAGTGCTTTAAAAATAATCGCAACGTTAAGTAAATGACAAATATTTTGTTAGTTTATTTTTTCTTTGTGAACAACCTTTTGCAAAAACTGATTAACAAATTTCAACGAAACTTGGTGGACATGTGGGGTATGATCCAAAGAAAAATTCATTACATTTTGAAGTAATTACATCTAAGTACAACTACGCAGTGGAGCTGAGAGCAAGATAAGATTGCATGGTGTGGTGAATGCATGCTCTCGACGGAATACCCCTTTAGTTTGATTTTTGCCTTCGCCAGAGAAGGCTATGTATTCACCCTTGTCTGTTTCATATGTTTTTTAATTTATTGCCTCCGTCAAAATTGAAGATATTGCGAAGTGTATGTATTCACCCCTGTTTTTTTCCTATGTTTGCTGGCTTATTTAATTGTTTGTGTGTCTGTAATTTTACACAAAACCTAAATAACTGATTTGAACCAAACTTATACTCATGTTGGTTATGGCCCAAAGATGAATCCGTAACACTTAGGATAAGGTCAATCAAAGTACAAGTACGCAGCAATACTTTGAAAATAATCGCAATGTTGATTTTTTTGTTTGTGAACAACATACGCAAAAATTGCTGAACCAATTGCAATGAAACTTGGTGGACATGGGGAGTATGACCCAAAGGAAAATCCATTAGATTTTAAAGAATCTACAACGAAGTTTAAGTATGCAGTGGAACTAAGAGCGAAATAAGTAAGACTGCTTGGAGTGGCGAGGGCGTGCTCGCTACTGAGTGCCCTTCTAGTTCTAATAAGAAATAAAAGGTCAATCTGTCTGTAAATCATGATCTACAGTAGATGAAATATCTCTTTCCTTCTATTATTTTGGTTTATTTGAAGTAATCCATTCAGGGAATGTTCATTTTTTTAATGATTGTTAATAGAAAAAAACTCCGCCAACAATGCGATAAAGTTTCTTTACTTAAGGAAAATTAATCTTATCTTCACATGAGGCTTTCAGCTATTTAGCATTCTCAATTTCTGGCCGTATTTCCTGCGCCGGCTATTCTTACTTGAATTGTCGTTATATTGTCCTGAAGATAAAAACGTGCGAGGACTTCATGGTCCTTGACAGCCAAACTCCGGCAGGAATAGGTCAATTGGTATTGTTCCGACCCTTCACGTCAGCGACTGGGTAAGCAAAAGCATACAGATAACCCACTTTGGAATAGACCCCCTCCCACTTCCGAGGAAGATTCAAGGTATTGGCTCCCATCTCAAACCTTCCCCCTTCCTTCTCTAACCCATTTTCTTGCTTATCCTCCTTCAGCTCACAAGAATCTGTTTGTGAGATTCAATTCACCGGGGATCAGAGTGGCCAGAGTTTTTCAATTGCTGCCCATTGCATTGCAGATAAAGTTCGGGACAGGTTGCGTAAAGTTTCAACGGTCGGGGACAGAGTCTGTTTCTTTCAGGAACTCATCTTCATTATTTCCAGTTTCTCCTCATTCAGCCAGTTTTGTGACGTTAAAGTGATCAGTTGAATTGATTAAGTTACTTGTAAATGGTTTATAAATGATTGAATTTGATATAATGTTTGTGTTGGTTATGTACGCGCGTCTGTATGTTATATGAACAGGATGTAAACCCCCTCAAGAATTCGCTGATATTGTTAGAAATACGAAGACGAGAAAGATTAAGAGAATAAATAAATAAAAGACTGAGCTTTTGTAATGTCTTATACGATACGACAAGTCATGTTTATGAATCAAAATGCATGCAGTGGTTAGACAGAACAAGCGAGAGTAAAAGGTAGTTAGAACTTTATGTTTTATGATAAAAAAGATAAAAAACATCTCATCATAAAATAAGATTAACAAAGCAAGTTGGTTAAGCGAAAAATATGTTGGCCTAAAGTTCACCGATTATAATTAAAGATTTAGGCAACCAAGGGTATAATTACTTACCAATATCTATCAACAATCTTCTAGCTTAGCTCACTTCAATCTCTGGTATTATAAGATACTCCTTAGGGGTAGGGTGATCGTGCCAAGCACGTAACCTTCAAAAGGTAGTATGTTGACCTGGGCAAAAGCCACCCGTTGAGATACTACCGCTTGAGAATTATTGGGTCTTTTGACTAACCAGACAATACTACATTGGATTCTTCTCTCTGGTTACGCCTCGTTTTCCTTTTGCCCACACATGCACGGAATAGTCTGGCCTATTCTTTACATATTCTCCACTGTAGTCAGGTTCCAAATCTCATAAAAGTGATTTTTTAATTGGGGGTGGTAGTTTTCCTGCCAAAATTATGAAAATTCATATCTAGGGGTATTTTGATATGATAAATCCATTGCAGCATGGTGCCAAAGCGAGAAATGACCGGAAATGGATCAAAATGGCATCTGTTTCAAGATGGCTGCCATTTCGTGTAATATCTGTATAGATAAACATATTTTGTCAGTTTGACTGAACAAAGTGATCTACACTTAATATGTATACCTCAGTGAGTTCATTTTTAATGATTTAATTGAATGAACACATTCTTGTTGCCTTAAATCCAAGATGGCCGCCAAAACAGAGGGTTTAGACTATCTCTGTAATTTACGGAATTGTCTCCATTGATTGCAATTTTTCACAAATGATATGGAAACATCAGTACTGATTTTGAACAATGTTACACAGATTGCAGCATCACAATTAGTAGTTTTTAATAACATATAGTTATATGTAATGAATATATTTTATTGTAACTGGTACTACTTCACATGGGATACGATATTATGTTGAACTAGGTATCAAAAAGTAGTCTAGCTGCGGGCGGCTAATGCAGGTGCAACTGATGATAAACTTAAACAAAAGTGCACACAGGCTCAAAAGTTAAAACTTAATTCACTTTTAACATAAAACATTTGCTAATTTTTTAAACTGTCCACAACTGCTAAAACAAACTAGACAAAATTATTTATGCATGGCTGGTCTTCTTTGGATCTCTTATGACAAAGGATTGTACATTGAAGTTTAGATTTGAAACAACTGCACTTGTTTGATTGGCAGCCAGTTTTACAATTACATGACACCATTTCAATGACAGCGTCTGGAATGGGATGATTTGTCATCATAACTGGTATCAATTTCTGTTTCTCACTATCTAAGTTGAACCCCACGGAGATCAGAGCATTTGTTTTCATTTCAAGTACAGGCTCAGTAGCATTTTGCCATACATGCGCTTGAAGGAAGGCACGAGAGATGTGCAGCCGAGCTGCATCACTAGTAGGGGGTATTTCTTCTGGGCGATTGGTAGTCAATATACTCTTAACTCGCATGGCGTCCAACGATGATGACTGGTTGTCTTTGTACAATCTGCACATGAAGACTTCAACGTGCTTGTAGTCAATTTCAGATGGGCTTTAAAGGTTAGTATTGTCCAGAAGATTGTGGAAATCCTTAAAAGTATTCCATGCAGTTGATTTGCCAATGCCATATATATAACTCGTGGTATCACATCCAGTTAAAGAGTGAAGAAGGGGGATAGATATAGGATCCATGCCTTGGCTTATGATTCCTTCTACCACAAATTTGATGTCTGTGATCTTTTGTTCTTTTCCAATCTGCTGCTGTAAATACACTTTCCTATTTCCAAAATGTTTGTAGTTGGCAAGAAGAATCACAAATACATCAGTATCCTGTGACACTACCACAATATGTTCCGCGGTTGAATTGACTATGCTTAATACCATACGGGTATCTGCTTCCTCATGGTCAGACTCCATGCTATCTAACTGTATGCCCAAAGAGGATGAACGGACATCCATGGGGTCTTCAAATGCCCCAGAGACAACAATAATCTTATCTTGAGGTGCATTTTTGATGAGAGTATCACCAAGGAGCTGCTGCAGAGCAATCTTGTTATCATTTATGCTCAAAAAGCTTTTGAAGTTGTCACCTTGAGGCAGGTTTACTTCTGGGGAAATTACTTTTGGCACCGCTTTGCGTTTTTGTTTTCTTTTTCCTTGTTTGTCTTTGGATTTAGAGGCCCTAGCACTTCGTGTGTCATCTTTGATGGAAGTTCCATCATAGCGGTCCATCACAATGTCTATCCTTGTGCTTGGAAACTTATATACCCCCTTGCAGTACTCTGTAGCAAATTCTCCGAATGTACTAATCGATTTAGTTGAAACCCTGTAGACATACGCCATCCCATCAACAACATGCTGTGAAGAAGTGGGGTCTATTTGGGGAACAATTTGGGAAGGCTGAACTTTTGCAGTTTCACAAATGTTGTTGACTAGATCTGACTTGTTTCCTTTCCTCATGGTCTTATCTGTATAAAACAGTGCAATGGGGACAGACATCATTTCATGCTTTGCGATATGTTGCAGATCTACTGGCCTTCCAGCTTCATATGCTACACAGAGACGCTGTAGCACACCTCTGTTTGCATTTACAACTTTATTTTGCTGAGAGCCTGTTTGGTCCACTTCAAATAAGTTAGAAAAAGTGGGACTTTTCATTTTCTTCATTGCAGCACTGAATAGTACACTTGGTTTAGACTGTCCAATAGCGCGAACAAGCCTTTCCTTCATAAACCTTTTCACCTCTTCCTGGCCTTTAGATTCACTTTCTAATAATGACTCTTCAATGTGGGGAGGAGCTACATCTTTATTGATGATTGTTGTTAGCTTATCTGGGTTACGTCCTTCAAACAAGTTATACTTAAGCATCTGTTCAACCAGCTTGTCTTCATACCTAGCTTCAGGCTTCAGTTCACTTGGTGTCAAGTCATTTTCATTCTGGCTGACATTATAGTAGTCACATGCATTGGTAGTGATAGTCGACCTTGCATGAAATGACAACATCCACCTGAAAAAAATAGTAACAATATCTAAAACTTTATTTCATTATCAATTGTAAAACTAAAATATGAATTGTTACAAATATATCAAAAACAATTATAGTTTCTGATAAATGTACGTGTTGCCTATGGGTTAGATGATAATGTGCAAAGTGTTTAACTACAAATATTAGTAAAGTTAAAATTATATCAGATAGAAAATTTTACACAGAAATCATACTTAAGTGTAGCACTGTCAATCTGTGTGATGGTAGAAAGTCCACCTGATGTTTTTGCAGCAGCATTCACCCATTCAGTTGCATGATCTACGTCCACAGATGTGAAAGATGCCTCATCCCTCCACTGAACCCCGTACCCATCAGTCTCAAAACGAGTCAGAACAGCAGAAGGCAAACACTTCATCTCTGCAATGTATATGCTACCCCATTTAGCATATTTTTGGTGATCGTAGCTGCAAGAAAAATAACACATATTGAAAGGAATATATATATATATATATATATATATATATATATATATATATATATATATATATATATATATATATATATATATATGTATGTATGTATGTATGTATGTATATCGTGGGTCTTTAGTAAATAATGAACAAGGTAAGTCACTAATCAATAAATCCATTGCTGAATAAAACATAACATGATAATAGTTAGTTCAACAAGCCGAACTGTGAAACATCTTAACTAATAAAGGCTTGTTAAATGTTATTCATTTCAGTATAAACTAAATCAGATCATCTTACCGCATAAAGGATGCAACCATTCTCGTGAAGGAGTTGAGATGTAGCTTAAAGTCGTCCAATCGCTGAGCACGTGTGAAGGCAAGCAGAACTTGTACCATATCCATGTAGGTCCAGAAGAAGCAAAAGTTCTTGTCCTGCTTCTTCATAGCCAGAAATTCTTCTAGGACATCAAAGAACTCTGATGTGTTGATACGTGTGAGGAGCGGTTGTACTGGATCTTCAGCTTTTGATGTGGTGTTTATGTCATCATAGATATCAAGATGAGACTTATTTAAAAACTCTAAGAATTGAGGCATCAATATTCTCCAAGCAGCCTGCCATGTTATCTTATGCGTTCTCAGACCGGCTTTGTAATCACGGCCATGAAGTATCTTATCTACATCCCCTTCAGTTAGAATGCCTGCCTCGACCCACAACTGTGGAAGTTCTGAATCAGCAATATGATCCCCTATCGTTCCCATGTATATATTAGAAGAGTGGAGTCCTCCTAAACGGAAATGCACATTACTGTCTCCTCGAGTCCATATGGTCTCCTGTGCTGGGGCATAAATAGCCTGATCTGCAACAAACCACACATGGTCATCACCAACTTTATCTGCAATGACCTTAGCTCGCTCTATACATGTGTTAATGGTATCATGGTCGTCTGCCTTGGCATTAAGAAGTGGCATCAGTCCAACAATGGTAGCAGGGCGCTTGTCACTCTTATGTAGTTCCTTGTTGAACTCTGTCCAGTTTGAGGTTTTTTTCTTGTGTATGTCTATTGCTGATCTAACCACATTAAATACTAAGTCTTTGGCTTTGGCTTCTCTGAATGATCTATTCCCGCTGTTCATGGTTTCCATATCAAATAGACTGTTAACGTCGCTTTCTGATAGATGGAAGGGTGGTTCCTTTACAACAGTTTTGTTAAGCTCAATCACCTTATGCACCACATCAGGTACATCAATTGTGTATTTAGAAAAAGCTATGTCGGAGATAGATTGTTCATGAGTTGGGCCTGGTTGGAAACTGACCTGCTGAGTGCCATGATAACCAGCATTGTGTCCTGCAATTGCAGATTCTTTTAGACAGTCAATATTGTCCGTACCAAATTGTATGGGTCGCCCTAGTACCAAATTGAGCGGAGGAACTGCACCAGTCTCCGGATCTATATTCTTGAGAGATATCTCGGATAATGCGGTGTCAGCTTGCAGACACTGTTTGTATGAAATAGTCTGTCCTGCATTGTGGAGGAGATTGACAAGTCGTTTATTCCTCCCTGAGATCTGGTGAGCTGCTAGACCGAGTGAATACTGTTTTGGGGGAATGATTTTGCCATTACTGACTCCGTAAGTCAAGTCCTGACAAATATCTAAAATCCCTTTTCTTAGCTTGTCAGCATTTTTCTGCTCAACTTCTCGGGTATCATCTCCATCATCTACATCCAGTATTTCTGAGCCACCATACATTATGGCCATGAATACATACAGACCTTCAGGTACTGATGCATATGCATTCTCCTCTGTAAGTTCGGCTTTCTTATTTGGAGTATGCTGTAGTATCAAATTCCTTAAATATAGTGCAACATGAACCATCTGGACCATTTCATTTTCATTATATGCAGGTAGTTTCAAAGCATGTTCATCAATAGAACCAGTGTTCAAAATTTCACAGACATCTACCTGGTATAACGAAGAAGAGATAAGGAGATCATCTTCAAGTTCTGTACCCTGGCGAGGAATAATAGTTATATCAGGCAAGAGTTTTGTAAGTTTGTACTTAAAGAATGCACGTCTTGATTCATAATAATAAGGTACCACCAAAGACTGTTCATTACATAGGTCTTGAAATCGACTCCAGCATTCAGATACTAAAACTGCTTGACCCCGACACGTGCGCCATTGAATTTCCAGTTTCAGTTGATTGAATATAGCGTTATGAGAAGCTTGGCTTATGCTACTTTCCTCACTGCATACTGTTACACGAGCTCGATTACGTAAACATAGTGAGTGATAAAGGACATCACCAGCTATAGCATCCCGAGCAGATTCCAATCTTGCCATAAGTTCAAAATCACCCATAGCAATGTTTTGTAACTTTTCGTGCATACTGAATGTTCTGGCACATGACAGCTCACCACTTTCTACCCCAGAACAACATAACACACAGTGAGTGCCCTTTATGTAAGTTTTGGCCTGACTTCTAAGGAATACTCTTCCAGAATTATCCAAACCACCCATGTCCATATCAGTAGCGTCTGCATTATCAGAAAAACGGTCGAGTTTAAGTTTGCTCATGAAATTAGGCCTACATTCACGGTGCCATACTAGCTTGGGATGATCAGTTTCCTGAAAGATATCATCTAGTATAGCCAACGCCGCTGTTATGCAGGCTGGCCTCTCTACCTTGTTTTTCCAGAGTTCACATTGTGATTTTATGTCTTGAATATTTGTAACATCAGAAACAGGCTTATTTTTCCTAAACTTTGTCTTTGGGTCCTTCTTATCATTTTGACAAACAAAGCACTTCTGCTCATAATCAAACCGTGCTGGGCGCTTGGCCGATGACGCCATATCCCTAGTTATTATACTTCTACGATGCAGTTATTTCACAACCTATTGCTGAAATGAGAACATATTATTACCCCAAACTATCTATACTAATATAATTTATATGAAAACATCATAAACGTTGTCCTGTAAAATGAATAATCAGTTTGATTTTGTGAATATTTAAACAAAAAATGTAGAAATTCAAAAAATAAAGGGCAATGTTAACGTATACATTTTAGTGGCCATCTTGAATTTAAGACTACACAAATTCATAAAATCAATAATATTACTTGAAATAGACTCGTTTAGTCCCAAACAGTAAAAACAGATAATTTTGTTCAATGAAATGGACAAAATATTGTTATCTTCGCAGAAATGGTACGAAATGGCGGCCATCTTTAAATGGACGCCATTTTGAGCCATTTCTGTTCATTTTTCGCTTTGGCACCATGTTGCAATGGATTTGTCATGTCAAAATCTCCCAAGATAGAAAATTTCATAATTTTGGCAGAAAAACTACCACCCCAATGGAATTTTTAGTTTTGGACCCTGACTACTGTCCTCATAAACCTGAAAACACTGAGAATACCAAACAATTCTTCGCTCAAGGGGCTAATTACGACCATGTTATTGTTCAGTGGCTACTTACCTCTTGGTAAGAGTAGAAGAGACTCTTTAGCTATGGTAAGCAGCTCTTCTAGGAGAAGGGCACTCCAAAATCAAACCATTGTTCTCTGGTCTTAGATAGTTCCATAGCTTCTATACGATGGTCATCCACTGTCTTGGGGTAGAGTTTTCTTGCTTTAGGGTACACTCGGACACACTATTTTATCTTATTTATCTTCCTCAATGTCTTATAAAGTTTTTATATTTTATATATGAAAGATTTATTTTAATATTGATACTGTTCTTAAAATATTTTATTTCATTTGTTAATTACTTCTCTTGTAGTTTCCTTATTTCCTTTCCTCATTGGGCTATATTCCCTATTGGGGCCGTAGCGCGTATAGGATCCTATTTTTCCAAATAGGGTTGTAGCTAAGAAAGTAATAAGGATAATAATAAAGACAATCATATTTATTTGCTGTTGTTTAAGTTGTACTTCAAATAATATTTGCTAACGCTTTCAATACATTTCATGCAAGCCACTTTAACAAATACTCTTACTTTTTAACTTCAAAGGGAATACCATACGACTCGCTGTTTTAATTCTAGTGAATAAGTCATTGCTTTTTTTATTTATTTTTTTTTATTGCTATCCGGTATGAATTATGTATGCATTTGTGTATATTTGTATTTATCGTATCGCATTTTTCAGATTTGGCGTTTTATTTTTCATAACTTTCTGAAGTAATATTTTTGTTTAGTAAAAGATGCAACAAGACAGTGTGGGAAAAGAACTATCATTTATTCATTCAGATTTTAAAGCTTGTATCTCTTGCAAGACGGAGAGCT